>NW_005842982.1:379133-388272 GCF_000455745.1 Alligator sinensis | reverse complement strand
GAGATGGAACTGGGACTAGCTACCCGGATCAAGGACAACAAGAAGTTCTTTTTTAAACAAGAAGTTCTTTTTTAAATACATAGGGGGCAAAAAGAAGGTATTGGGTAACGTGGGGCCTCTGCAAGACACTCTAGGAAATCTGTTGTCACCAGATGACAAAGCTAACAAACAATTTCATTGCCTCCATTTTCCTGAGCAGGGACCGGACCAGTCTGCCCCCCTGAGACCCCCTTAGGCCCCAGGAGAGGCACACCCAGGCCTAGGGTCAGTGAGGATCTAGTCAGGAACTTCTGGAGGGACTGGACGTATTTAAATCAGCTGGTCCTGACAACCTCCACCCCAGAGTGCTGAGGGAATCAGCAGAGGTCATTGTGGGACCCCTGGTATGGCTTTACGAGCACTTGTGGTGCTCTGGTGTGGTGCCAGAGGACTGGAAAAGGGCCAATGTGGTTCCCATTTTCAAAAAAGGGAGGAAGGAGGACCCAGGAAACTATAGGCCAGTTAGTCTTACCTCGATCCTGGGTAAGCTTTTTGAGAGAATTATCCTGGCACATGTCCACGAGGGGACAGCAGGGGAGGTTATGCTTAGGGGCAACCAATATGGGTACATTAGAGGCAGGTCCTGTCAGACCAACCTGGTGGCCTTCTATGACAGGTCACAAAATCCTTAGATGCAGGGGTAGCAGTGAACGTAGTCTTTCTGGACTTCAGGAAGGCCTTCGACACTGTCTCTCACCCCATTCTCATTAAAGAACTAGGGGACTGTGGTGTTGACACCTACACGGTCAAATGGGTTGCTAACTGGCTGGAGGGCCGCACCCAGAGAGTGGTGGTGCATGGGTCATTTTTGACCTGGAGGGATGTGGGCAGTGGGGTCCCCCAGGGCTCGGTCCTCAGACCCTCACTGTTCAACATCTTCATCAGTGACTTGGACGAGGGGGTAAAAAGCACCCTGCTCAAATTTGCTGACGACACTAAGATGTGGGGGGATGTGAGCACACTAGAAGGGAGGAACAGGCTGCAATCGGAATTAGACAGGTTACAGGGGTAGGCAGATGAGAACAGGATGGGTTTCAACACTGACAAGTGCAAGGTGCTGCACCTGGGGAGGAAGAACCAGCAGCATACCTACAGACTGCTCTTGTCAGTACAGAGGCAGATAAGGATCTTGGAGTCATTACTGATGCCAAAATGGACATGGGTCGACAGTGTGGGGACGTGGTCAGGAAGGCCAGCCACACCTTGTCATGCATCCACAGATGCATCTCAAGCAGGTCCAAGGAGGTGATCCTCCCCCTTTATGTGACACTGGTCAGGCTGCAGTTGGAGTACTGTGTCCAGTTCTGGGCGCTGCACTTCAGGAGGGATGTGGACAGCATGGAGAGGGTCCAGAGGAGGGCCACCCACATGATTAGGAGTCAGCAGGGCAGGCCCCATGAGGAGAGGTTAAGGAACCTCAGCCTGTTCAGCCTCCACAAGAGAAGGCTGAGGGGGGACCTAGTGGCCATTTACAAACTGGTCAAGGGGGACCAGCAGGCATTGGGGGAGTCCCTTTTCCCCTGAGCACTACCAGGAGTGACTAGAAATAATGGTCACAAGCTGGAAGAGGGTAGATTCAGACTAGATATCAGGAGGCGCTACTTCACAGTCAGGGCGGCTAGGACCTGGAACCCACTTCCAAGCGAAGTGGCACTGGCTCCTACCCTGGGGGTCTTTAAGAGGAGGTTAGATGAACACCTTGCTGGGGTTGTTTGACCCCAGTACTTTTTCCTGCTATGGCAGGGGGTTGGACTTGATGATCTGCTCAGGTCCCTTCTGACCCTACCAACTATGAAATGGAACATCTGTCTGTAGCCTAAGTGCTCCTTTGTAATGTCACATAGGGTTTCTCTAGGTTCTGCATAGGGCTAAGTCAGGGATTGGAAAGGAATTGCTAGCTATAATGAACAGTGTGACTGCATTTATTTCTCTGTATTAATAGAAATGCATATTGGCAGACAGACTGTATAGGTTAGAGATGACCCACTGATCCATTTCTCTGTCTCAGCATACTTATAAACTGCCTTTTTCTTCCAGTTGTCATCTCTGCTTAGCCAAGAAGCACAGATGGGCAGAATATCCTACATTGGAATACAAATAGGGCAACAGTATTTTTGATTAGATCCTGTTGACTTGTTAATTAATATTAGAGAGAGGGCCAAGTTTCAAGATTTCGTCCTATATTTAATTCCTTTTTTTTCATATCATCCAATAGGCAGTGGTTCCATCAGAGAAAAGAAATATTGATTTTATGGTTGATTCAATTCTTCTTTTATCAATCATTCAAATATTATTTAAAACTCCATTTATTTCATTTGAGTAGTGCAGCAAAACTGAAGTCAGCAGTACCAAATCCAGAATAAAGTGAGGAATTGTACTTATTTTATAATTATTTTGTTCTCAGATTATTTTACAATATTGGTTTTCAGCAGGTCTTCCCACTGGGCAAATTTGTCTCCCTTAAATTGTGCAGACCTCTGCTGTTCATCTTGTCTGTGGGACTAAACTAGATCAGCATCTCTTTCTGTCCCTGTATGTGCCTCTCAACAGAATTTACCTTGATCGCACAGTTTTTGTTCAGATTTTCAGTCATTCAGACAAGTACTGCTGCTGGATATTTTTAGGTGAGTGGATTATTTTATGACCATGTAGACTGGGGGACTGACTCAGAAGAAACCAGCCAGCAAGGTCTCTTACTTCATGGTGATATGTGGAACAAGACATAAAAGTAAGTTAACTCCTACAAAAAAAAAAGGGTAAATAGAAATCTGTCAGTCGAATCCTGCATTATCATTCCCTCTCACTCATATCCCTAAGCACAATACACAACATCAATGCAAGGGGATGGTGAACTGAGCTGGAAATAGCTTCTTATTCACTGGAGACCAGTCAGTACTTCTGCATCCTATCACAGAAACTAATAGCAGCAGTAGCTAGGCTTTTACTGTGTGTTTGGCAGAATATAATATATTACTCATAATATACAAACATACTTTGTCACTGACTGAGCTTGAAATACAGCCCATATAGCACAGAATAAATTGCCCAGAATCAGTCTATAAGTGAAGAAAGGAAGGGGTGTGAATGATTCCCCCAAAACACCAGCTGTTAAAACTTTCTTGCAATCTCTAATGCATAAATAATGGATGTGGAAGTAGAATGCTAAATATTTCCATATACAAAAAGTTGCCGTTATATTGTCAATCTAATTGATTTGTTTTTCTTTAATGGAACATCAAATTAAGGAAGAAGCAAAAGGCATATAATCTGAAGAGACCACCATGTATGTTTGTATCCTTTCTAATACAGTACATCCTGTCAGATTGCAAAATGGCAGCTATGCCAGCAGAAAGGCAGACTTAGACATTTTAAAGATGCACTGCAGAAAAAAATAACCTATAAATTACAAACTCTATCACACACTTTTAAATGCAGTATCCTGCTTTCAAATTCTTGTGGAAAAGATGGATCCAATGGTTAGAAGCTATCCTGGGATGTGGAGACCCAGGGTCAGGTCCCTGCTCCACCACAGGTTTCTTGTGTGACTTTTAGCAGGTCACTTTGGTCCAGAATCATAAGGGCATTCAGGTGCTTAACTCTAGTTCACCTTTTCCTCTAGACCAATACAGCTACAACCTGGATACCTGACACATGGAAGATATCAAATTTTAGCTGAATTTTAAAAAATGAAATCTTCATATTTTCCCAAGCAGGAAGCAACTGTGACCGTCTGAAACCTGAGATCTTGCTCCTGCCCTTGTTTCAAGGTAATTTGCATCATCACAGATTCTCACAGGAGGCTATACCAGCTATGAACTGACTACCCAGAGGAGTTTTCCATATATTGACTCCTCTGTGAAATCCTATTAAATATGAACTTTCATTTCTACCCAGGAGAACTTTTCCAATCTTTTCTCCAATACCTGATGACGGGTGTGTGTGCCTGAAAGCTTTCAATTAAAGTTTTACTCCCAAAAATCTTGTTTGTCTAATAACAGATATCATCTCTACTACAAGTCCTGATTGCTTAACTCCAGTTTGGTATCTATGGTGCTGAAAGAGGTCCATTTAAAGATGTAATGAGAACTGATTGATCCCTGATCCAAACAATTGTGCCTCCTGCCATTGCACATGTTGCCCTACTTGCCTGTATAGGGACATGATGTTGGGCTTCCTCTGCACCAGCAAATTGAAAACCAGGTGCCAGATAATCAGATGATTGCTGGATGGCTCTGGGATTGTATCAGGGCTCAAACTGGCTCTAGTGCAATCCCTGGAGCCAGCTGAGAATCAGCTGATCATCCATTGGATCAGAATCAAACTGGGGCTTGAATAGGGCCCGGTGCAGTCCCCAGAACTGGTTGATGATCAGCTGATCATTGGCTGGATTAGAACCTGCCCCCCTCCCCACCTCAGGGCCAGTTGGAACCCTGGCGTGGCCTTGTCACACTTTCAGTGTAAGTGCAAAGGGAACTATATTACACTTAAATGCAATGGGAACCAGCCACAAAAAATCTTGTATTTTTGTGTGTAATATTTTTTTGTAGCTGTTTTCCCTTTTTGTGACACCACTAGTTCCCTGAACGTATGGCTGGGTTACTATTTAAGATGTGATTAACAGACTAATCATGTCTTAAGTGTAATGTCTGCCAAAGGACAATGATAATTAGATGCCTGATACCCTTTGCAGATCTTATCCTTAGAGCTGCTGTGCCTCAGTTCCTTGGTACTAAAATGGAGATACTAGCGCTGTCCTATCTTGAAATGGTGTTCTGAAGATAACCATATGAAAGACTATGAGGTGCTCTAATGCTAAGGGTTTTTTTAAAAGCATCTCAGGTACTAGGTTAGTTATACTGATATCCCCAAAGCATGGCACCAATCCTATGATGAGATCTGCCTAGCTGCAGAGGTCAGTCAGTGTAGAGCAGTGGTTCTCAAACTTTTTAGATTCAAGGCACCACTTGTTAGGTTCAAGGCACTCCTTGGAAAATGTCAGCTTAGTTTTCACTCATTTTTTTTTTTCTCTGGAAAAATACAACAATTGTTCTATTGCAAAGAACTCGAAGCCCACAACAGGGCAAAATAGTTTTAACACCAGGGATTCCTATTTGAAATTTCTGGGTTTATTTTGTGAATCACATTCACACACTGAACAGTGCTAACATTGCATGGCCAGTTTACCCAAACACAAACATAATAAACATCTAATATTTAGAAACAACTTGTGTATTTTTTCGATGTTTGGAGAAATAAAAAAATGGTTAAAAACATTTTCAATTAATGAAAATAAATAAAAGAATTTTGCTTTGCATGATAAGTTGTAAGCCCTAACTAATGGGACAGGAATGACTATGGCTTTATAACTTCTGTATCAAGCCCCTTTTATGTATTCATTTAAAAACCACACACAAAAAGTAACTGAGGAAAAACTTTAAACTGTTGTTTCCCCTCTTCTATACCTCCTCACCCCCTCCCCCCCCCGCCAAAACACACACATCTTCTAATCTCATTGGACTGACTCCAATCTACTTTGAAAATAATGACAGTAAATGCAAAGTCCTATTGGTTTTAGGACCTGCAGTGCCTGAAGCCATGTTTAGCCCTGTTTCTACTTTCTGTTCAAATTTAAGCGGCTGTCACTCTCTTTGAAGATGCCATGGCTTGGGAAGAACCAGCATTTCTGAGATGAGCTTTTTTTAACCCACAGTACATTTATTTCAAATCCAAGGCAAATGTTAAGAGGCCTTTGTAATATTTCTGGCTTCAAATTCAGAGACCTCTTCATTGCTCTCACAATACACTAAACTACCACTGATGTTCTTTCATGCCTATGCTCTTTTTCAGGACTTCATATAACCTTGCTGAATCCAAGGCCCCTGCAATAAGTTGGAAGCTGACATGGAGAGCATGACACCATTCCCTCAATGTGTGTATAAAAGGTCACCAGGGGCACATCCACACAAGCACGCATTTGTGTCTTACAGCATCTCAAAGCCCTTTGAGACACTGCAAGAGGCACGTGCAGGAATGAGAAAATGTTCCCCGCGCTGCAAGTTTGCAGTGCAGGGTCACAATTAGACCCCTGGATCCAGGAGTAAAAAAAAAAAAACAAAATTGCTCCACAGAACAGCAGGCAAGGCACAATCCCAGAATGTGCCTGGAGGCAACCCAGGAGTCGGTCCTGTAGGAGAGATGCTCTGGTTTCTGGCCAGAATATCTCTGTGGTGCTCCTGCTGCCCCTGGCACTTTCAAGGGTAAGTTAGGGATGTGGGGTGGGGGTGTTATGGGTGTGAGTGGGCGTGAGGGATGGCAGGGGGGTGTTGGGGAGTGGAGAGAGACGTTGGGGACTATAGGGAGTGGAGGAGGATGTTGTGGGTGTGGGGAGTGGCGGGGAGGGATGTCTCAGTGGGTGAGTACGTAGAGGGGCTCAAGCCAGGGCTGCCACAAGCCTGGTCCCCCACATGGCCTGTACAGTGCCAGCAGCAGCAGGCAGCGTGACTGTGGCTCTGCTTCAGGCACAGAGGGCAGTGACATGGTGCTGTGTGACCTGGGCTCCAAACACGCTGAATGGACCTGGCCCAGTCCACTAGTGCATGGCCTTGGATGGGCCGGGCCGGATCCATTCAGCATCTATAGATCCCGGATCACACAGCACCGCATCACTGCCTGCTGTGCCTGCAGGAGAGCCACAGCCCCACTTACCTGCTGCTGTTAGAGCCATGGCTGCCAGGTGGAGGAGCAGGCGTGTGACAGCTCCAGAGCCATCCCTATGGGTGTGTGGGGCTTGAGGTATAGCAGCCCATGTGGAGCTGGGGGGTGATGAGTGGGGGGCGAGTAGCTGGAGGGCAGAGCTGGGTGTGTGCAGTGGGACATGTCCCGACCTGACCCAGCCCAGATCAGCTTGCAGGTCACTGTGGAGCAAGCAGTACTGCCATCAGAGGCAGGACCCAGCATGGAATACAGGGACAGGACGTTGAGTGAAGCCAGGTCCTGCCAGCACTGGGGTCGCTTGCACTGCCAGGCCAAGCCACTTCCATGGTGGCAGGACCTGGCTTGGCTTGGTGCACAGTCCCTGTGTGTTACGCCGGGTCCTGCTGCCATGAAACTGGCCCGGTCTGGCAGTGCGAGCAGCCTTAGTGATGTCAGGACCTGGCTTGGCTCAGTGTGCTGTCCCCGCAAGTGGCATTGGCCCCTGATGAACAGCAGAGAACACTGGCTCTGAGCCACTCGGGGCTGCTTTGTGCTGTGGGGGGGCTGGCAGTAGTGGGCTCTGAGCACCCCACTCCTCCTTCTGCTGCAGGGTGTAAGTTGTGGGCCCTGCATGGGGGTGGGGGGAGCTGTGGCCCTGCAGGGTGGCTGGGACCCTGTGTGGGGGGTCAAGGCTGTGGCCCTGCAGGGTGCCTGGGATCCTGCATGGGGTAGGGGCTGTGGCCCTCCAGAGGGGAGCTGGGGCCCTGTAGGGGAGGTAGTGTATGTGCTGTGTGGGTGGGCTGGACCCTGTGGAGGCCAGGGGACCCACCCCTCTTGAGCAGCTCCCCAACAAGGTCCCCCCCATACTCACAGTCCCCCCCTGCAATCTTCCCACACCTACCAACACACCAACTCACATCCCTCCACACCCACCCACCTTCTCCCACACCCCTTCCAACCTCTTTCCTGCAAACTCCATAACCCCCACATCACACACCCATCATGTGAGATGAAAACCAAAAGCACATATCAACACATATTGATACTTAGAATTTATTGTATCATGATGATAGAGACACTGGTAGGCTGATAGAGACTTCCTGGCCAGAGCCTCCTTCCTGGTCCCACTTGGCCGGGGCCAGGAGGAGGTTAACCAGGAAGTCCCGAGACTTGGTGGGGCCACGGATGGGGTGACCAAAAACAAAAAGTTGGGGAGTGAAATTCAACCAGAACCTCAAGAAGAGGAAGTGGAGGTGGAGGGGCTGCAGCCTGGTGCACTTGAGGGTCATGTGTGCCAGGGTCGCCCTCTGCCCACAGAAGGGGCAGGAGACCGGGGTGTCCATGAAGCTTGCCACGTACATACCCGTGGCAATGGCTCCATGGAGGAGCCACCAGCTAAGGTCCCCAGTGCCTCATGGGATGAGGGTGGAGTACAGACTCAGCCACTGGGGTGCCCCAGCCATGCCCTCACTGAGTAGGTCCTGCCCCTTGGTGTCTGGGTGGGACACAGGCAACATGATGGATAGTGCGGCGCATGAGCGTGTAGAGGTGACGGCAATGGATAGTGGAAAACCGGACTGGTCTGGTGTCCTCCAGCTGGCTGAGATGGTGGATCAGGGAGCACCATGAAGCCAGGTGAGGCGCCGGCCCCACAACAAATTCCGGTGGCTGGAGGACATGGTGGGGCAGGGACTGCCACCATGCAGGACCTGATCAACAAAGGCAAGGGCATCGGGAGGTAGGGAAGACTTCACCTCCTGGACCAGGCTGCAGGTTGCACATGTCATGGGTAGACCCATGTACTGGGCCAGTGTGGGGGGTCCACCCACTCCTGCCTATCGTTGTCCAGGAGGTCTCCAATATGGGTGACACCAGCCAGGATCAACCTCCATCACAACTGGGACACCTCTGCTGTCTGCACTTCCAGCTGGGGGTTCCAGAGGAGGGGCTCGACGAGCAGGTTGGCACCCTGGGTGACTGTTGTGGGGGATCTGGAGGTGGAGACTGGCCTCCAGGCCCGGAGGAGGTCCTGGTAGAAATCTGGCAGCCCTTGCAGGTCCTTCAGGGAGAAATCTTGCAGGTTGAGGAGCTGCCAGTCATATTGGAGCTCCTGGAAGTGGCAGACGAAACCACACCCCATGCCATGTGGCTGCCAACACCGTATAGCAGCCACTGCAGGGCCCGAAGGCAGAATGCCAAGACCTGGCTGCACAGGCAAACCCTGGCCACCCTCCCACAAAGGGAGGCTCGGGATCTCTGCAGTGACCCAGTGCCATCCTGGCCGGAAAAACTCCTGTGCCCATTTCTGGAGTCAGGGGGCACAGGCAGGGTGTGTAAATGGTACCAGAGCATGGACAGGACCAGCTGGGTCAGCACCAGCACTCTAACATGCAGGGAGAGACATCTC
>NW_005842982.1:372255-379123 GCF_000455745.1 Alligator sinensis | reverse complement strand
CCCGTCCATGGAGCCACTCCATCGCCGTTGCCTCCAGCTGGTGTCAGTTCTCTGGTGGGGAAGGGTCTATGGGGGACAGGTAGACAGTCCCAAGTACAGCAGCAAGCCCATGCTCCAGCAGATCCCATGGAGTGCAGGTGGGAGTGAGCCATCCGTCACCCACCACCAGACCAAAGCTCTTGACCCAGTTGACCCGGGCAGAGGAAGCTGCTGAGTACAATGCCTGGCAGGCCTCCACCTGCACCAAGTCTCCTGAGTCCTGGACCATGAGGAATACATCATCAGCATACGCTGACAGGACCAGCTGCACCACTGGATCCAGGACCATCAACCCGGCCACCCGCTTCCACAAGAAAATGAGGATGGGCTCCAGGGCCAAGGCATACAGCTGGCCTGACAGCAAGACGCCTTGATGCACCCCTCTCCTGAACAGGATGGGCTCTGTCAGGGTCCAGATGGGCTTGACAAAACACTCTGCAGAGGTGTACAGCACCTGGAGAGCCAGCATGAATTGGGGCCCAAAGCCAAAGGCCCACAGCATGCCTGTGAGGTACCCATGATCCACTCTGTTAAATGCCTTCTCCTGGTCCAGGGATAGGAGGGCAAAAGACAGGTCCTCCTGGTGTGCTAGCTCCAGTAGGTCCCAAACCAAGTACAGGTTATTGAAGATGGAACATCCAGGCACTGTGTACGTCTGGTTGGGATGGATCACATCCATCAGCACGGACTGCAGGCGCAGTGAGATGGCCTTCACTACCACCTTGTAGTCCATGCAGAGGAGGGACACAGGATGCCAATTCCTTCTTGGCAGGAGGGTCAGCACAGCCATCCAGCATGACAGAGGGAGCTCCCCACTTCCTTCAGATTTGGCCCAGACTGCAGCAAGGTCCAGGCCAAAGATGTCCCAGAAATCCCGGTAGAACTCCGAGGTCAGCCCGCCGATGCCTGGAGCCTTGTTGCCAGGCATCAGGCGGAGGGCGGCTGAAAACTCAGCTAGAGTGAGAGGAGCTTCCAGCCAGTCCTGGTCACCCACACTGACCTGCAGGAGTCCCTCCCACAGGGTGTGACAGGCTTCGGCATCAGTTGGATCCAGGGAGAAGAGCTCTTCATAGAAGTCCCGCATGCACTGGTGCATCTCGCTTGGATCTGTCAACTTCCAGAAGGCAGGTGATGTACTTCTTGGCCCCCTGCCTCCTCTCCAGGGCATATAAGAAGTGGGAGCTATGGTCCATCTCCTGAAGATACTGGACGTGTGAGTGGACAAATGCACCATGGGCGCATTGGTCGTACAGAGCATGAACCTCTTCCCATTTCTCCCTACACTGTCCTCAGAGGGACTGGTTGGTTGGGTCGGTGGCCAGGCACCTCTCCAGCTCTAGCACTTCCTGCTTGAGCTGCTTCTGGACTGCCTCCCTCTGCTGGGTGTGCCCCAAGTGTAGCCATGGCAAAAAAGCCAGATGCACACCTTCCCTGCATCCCACCATCTCAAAGCTGAGGGGAAAGCTGCCCATTGCTTCTGCCAAGCCAGCCAGAACTCTTGGAAAGTCTCCCTGAAGCCCACATTCTCCAGCAGGCTGGCATTAAGATGCCAGTAGGCAGACCCCGGATGCCCAGGCCCCAGCGTGGCCTGGGCCCAGACAAAGTGGTGATCGCTGAAAGGGGTTGGCCAGATGCCAGAGGAGTGGGCCTAGGCAAAGTGTGGCAAAGAGATATGAACCCGGTTTAACGGGGAGTGGTATGCCTCCCATAGATGAAGACATGGGGTTCAGTGGGGTGACAGGCATGCCAGATGTCCATCAGGATCTGCCCGAGCATGCCCGCAGCAGCCTGGTTCCACTCCTTGCCTGACCGGTCTCGCACATCTAGGGTGACATTAAAGTTGCTGTCAAGGACCAGGCAATTGTGAGGGTTGATGGTGCCGATGTATGTGGCCACCTCGCAGAAGAAATCCACCAATTCTGGGTCCTTCACAGTGGTGTACACTTTCAGACAGTTCAGGACCAGCCACCACACCTGGATCCAGGGGTGCAGCAGGTGGCCTGGCACCACCTCAACATCCTGGAGAACCTGTGACTGCAGGCCTGGGGAGAACAGGGTGGCCACCCAACATGAGGTGTCTGAGAGGTGACTAAAAAAGACCCTGCCTCCTCACTCCAGCCACCAATTTGTTTGTCAGCTGGAGTCGTCTTGCAAAAATACCATGGGATACCCTCCCTCCTGAAGGAAGGAGAGCACCTGGCACTTCCAGAGACCCTTCCTGCAGCCATGGATGTTGAGGGTTGCAATCTTAAATGGCCTCATGGCTGGGGGGGTGGAGTAGATGGTTTAGCAGGGGCCTCAGACATCTCAACGCCCAGTGTGGGGCCTGCTGGTTCATGTACTGGCCTCTCATACGTATAGAGGGCATCTATGAAACTGCGGGCCCACTTATAGATCTTGGCATTGCAACTTTTGGGCCCCTTGTCTTCCCCCACCAGCACCCTCGTATTGGCAAGGATGTCAAAATCTCCACAGCAGTCCAAAGCTAGCTGCACCTTGCTGGCGGACTGGTAGGTGTAATCACAGTCAAGAAATGCAAGTAGCTCATCCCTGGGGACCGCTTGGACCAAGAGGTCTGCAGGCTCCATGGAGCCTGCTTGTTCTCAGGCATCCTCCTCCTGGTCCTGGAGCTCAGAGGGCTCCTTCAGCACCATCTGAATCCCCCAGTTTGCTAAGACCCTGGAATCTGGCTGGGATTGTAAAATTGCAGCTCCCTGGAACAGGGGTGGGGGTGGGGCTCCTTCACAAAATGGTGGGGTAGAGCTGCTGCCCTGGGGGGTCTGTGCAGGGTCCCTGATGAGATCAGCCAGTTGATTAGGGGATCTCACCGTGACCCCCTCTGGTGCGGGACTATCGGGCAGGCTGGAGGTGAGGTTTTTCTGGGAGGGGGAGAAAAGAGACCCACCAGACACTGGGGTGGCTCTGGTTTCTGCCTTGGGGTCCTGGGAAAGGGGACCTCCTCCATCAGGACTCACTGGGGTGATCCCCAGGGCCTCTGAATCCCCCAGATCAGAAGGAGGAGGCTATGCCGTCAGGCCTTCCTTTGGGTAGGTCTCAGCCTTGGCATCCGTGGTTTCAGGGGGTAGGCCTTGGTCAGCAGAATGAAGGGTTTCCCCCATGGGTTCCTGTTTGGGACTATCCAGCATCCCCAAAAAATCCTCCATGGGGATCACCTATTTGATCTTTCCTAGGGGTGGGGTGTCAGGCACAGCTGGGGAGGCCCCTGAAGGCTGGGCTACTCCTTCCCCCTGTGTGGTGGTCTTGGGGTGGAGAGAGGAGTCCTCCACATCAGAGGGCTCCAGCTGTGCCTGGGCCGCCTTCTTGCCTTTGCACTCGGAGGGGACCTGCACCCACTCAGTCATGGGGTGGTCCTCAGGTGGACAGGCTCCAGCAAGAGAAGGTGAGGATTGGGAAGGTGGGGCAGCCATGATGGGGGTATGCCTTCTCTCCCCCCCCGGTTGCTGGTGCCTTCCCTGGGACTCCGCTAAACTTGGTTGGGGGGCAGAGTCCCTTGAACTCAGGGGTGTGTTTGTAGTTGTGGCTGGAGTGCCAGGGTAGTCTGGGGGGGCACCGGGGGGGAGGGGCACCCCTCTTTCTAGTGGGACCTGCAGATGCCCTTCCCTCCTGGCCCATGGGGCACTCATGATGCAAGTGCCCCAGGGCACAGTGCTGGAAACACCATAGGTCCCTCAGTGTATAGAAAATCCTCACCAGGGCCCCCTGATAAGGAATTACCAGGCACCCCTCAGCCTCTAGCTGTGCTCCTGCTGCCAGCTGGATCATGACCTTATGATGGAAAAAGCACATGTGGTGAAGGCCAGGGTCTCAGCACCCCAGTGAGAGGGTCACCACTGGGGAGATAACTCTCCCCAGGGTTTGGAGCTGGGGGAGCAGGGCCCAATTCATGATATAGGAGGGATGGAGCTGAGGACCACCCTGGTCCCCAGCTCTTCTAGAGGCTTGAGGGGGATGTACTTGCCCTCCACCATGAGCCCTTCACCATTGCCTTTTGTGCAGCAGCTTCTGAGGCAAGTAAAAAGACCCCCTTGCCATGAAAGTGGGAGGGTCCAGACCCCCCCCCCCCCCTTTTGGGTCTCCCCACAGCTGCCTGTGCATAGCTGCAGTTCCCCCCAGCTAGGGGGCCATGTTGGTGGGGCTGTGGCTAGGGCCAGGGCCAGGCTGAGTGGGTGTGCTGGCTGGTGTAGTGCACATAGTCTCCTCAGGCACTGGTGGTCTAAGGTTGGGGGCAGGGCCCTTGCTCTTCCCACCCCCAGCAGTGGAGGAGGCTGAAGAGGAGCCCCTCCCACTGCTCTTGCCCTTGGTCCCTGATGACAGAAGAGGGGGCTTGGGAACCACTCTGGTGGGGGGCCTGGCCAGGGGAGGCCCCCTGGCCCTGTTGGCTCCCTACCTGAGTCCCACCTGTCCCTGCAGTGGAGGTTGCAGGGTTCTCCACCCTCAGAGGAGGTTGGTTGGATTCTGGCTCCAGGGTGGAGGCTGCAAGGGCATGCATCCCCTTGGGGGCTTGGCTGGGATCCACTCCCATAGTGAGGGCTGCAGGAAACTCTGTGGGGGCATCTGCCCCCCGCCCCCCGATGGTTCCTGCCTTGCCATTGTTTCACATGAAAGCAAGGAAAACTATAAAGAAAAACAAAATATCCTGTAGGGGCACTCTGGGGTTGTGGGGGAGAAGGGGTGGGGTAGGGAGGAAGGGGGCTGAAGCTTACTGAGTCACAGCCCCACAATAAAAAAACTGGGAGGCCTATGCTTTGAGAGTGTGGTTGTGTGTGTGTGTGGAGGGGGGAAACACATACAAGGGCTGGGAAAACTTGAGGCAGCTTACTCAGTCACATACCAAATATCAGGTTGGGGGAGTGGACCACAGGACTTACTACACAAGGGCAAAAATGCATAGGGAAGGCTGCTAAGGCAGATGAAAAAGGTGGCTGGAGTGGTAGAGGGGCTTTGTTTGTGGAAGACCTGTTCAGAAGCCCCTCAGACTTCCAGCCAGGTGCTCAGCAGCAGAGCAGTAGGCAGGAAGATAAATCAGGATCAGATGCAGTGAGGTAGCTGTGGGGGAGGGCAGGAGCAGTCAGTCAATTAGGAGGTAATCCAGTGCAGGTGTGATGTCATATGGTGCAGCAGGGAATCTCCCTCTCTCCTGAGAGGGGGCAGTAGCAGAAGCAACAGCAGCCCTGATGGTAGGAACCATCCAGTTCAGCCACTCAGGGTGTGGTGCTGGTGAAAGTGGAGGCAAAGGTGGGGGCTGGCCTGCCAAGACAGCTAGGGCAGGTAAGGTACCTTTAGGCTCCAGCAGTGATAGTGTGGGGAAGGGCCCACAAGCAGTGCAAGCTCCCTCCCCAGGCTGTCCCCTGACCACAACTTGGCAGCGGGCTGGACAGCAGGCCGGAAAAGGGGTGCAGAAGCTGAGGTATGGTGCTGGGATGCGATGCTGGGGTGTGATGCAGTTCAGTGGGCTCCTCCCTGAGGGGGAGTAGCAGCGTGGTGCAGAGGACCTGCCCTTGGGGGGGGGCAGCAACAGCAGCAGCCCAAGGCAAGAAGGGGTGCAGCCAACTTACTCAAAAATCTCTGAGATGAAGCCAGCAGCTAACACTAGCCAGAGGTAGGAAAGGGCCTAGTCATCTTCTCTCCAGAAGCTCCCAGGGCCAAACTTGCAGCATCCAGCCACAGAAACAGCAGTAGCAGCCTGGGACAGGAAGGGGCATGGCCAACTTCCTCCCAGAGGCTCCTGAGAGTGAGTAGCCCTGAACTGCTTGCTAGGGCTGTGAGAAATTTCACCGTCTGTTTTGTTTCGACACTGTTTTGACTCATTTTGAGCTCGAAACAGTGAAATCAAAACTAAATGAAGGCTTTGAAACAGCTTCGAAATGAAACAAGGGCAGTCAAAACATTTAAAAAGTTTTGAAATGCTTTGAGTTTCGAAGCAGCCAGCCAGGTGGTGGGAGACAGGGGAGAACCAGGGCTGCAATCGGGCTGGGGAAGGGAACTAAGCCCCGATGAGTTCATCTCCCCAGTGCTGCGATCGGGTTGAGTTCCCTTCCCCAGCCCAGTCACAGGACTGGGGAGGGGAACTCAGCTGGGCTGAATTCCCTTCCCCAACCTGATCAAAATTTTGAAACAGCAAAACCATTTTGACAAAATGGAATGTAACAGTGCTTCCAAAGCAAAACAAAACTTGAAGCGAAACACTGTTCCATTGAAACCGGTGTCAAAGTGGAATGCTGCTGTTTTGCACAGCCCTACTGCATGCTAGGGCAGGTTTTTTATTACTGGGGCCAACAAAGGGCAGCTTTTTATGCTGTTGGGGCTAGCTCTACCTCCAGGAGGTGCCAGGCAGGGTTATTTTGCCCCAAGTGGCACAATTTGCCCCACACCAAAGTGCATGTCCGGGCACATGCGCTGAAGCAAAAAGCCCCGGCTCAAATTTGCACTGCTTCTATTTAAGCTGCTGCAAACGCATGTGCCTGCACGTGTGGACATGCCCCATGGCTGTAAAAGTCCTATTTTGTCCCATAGGAGTTCTGTGATATGTTGCAGCTCCTGCTTGGAGTCTGATTAACATTGTAGGTAGTTCCATAACTTTGTGAGTAGTGTCCCTAACCCAGAGCGTGGCACATACATCCTCTGGAGCCCTCAGATTGCATAATACAACCTATAAAAAGAAACTCCACTCAGCATGTGATCTATCTAGAATGTCCAGACGCTTCACCACTGAAGTATCCATGGAGTCAGAATGCTGTCATGACTTCTTTGCTCTAGAGATCTCATGACTAGAGATGAAATTTTAGAGGTCTAGGGAGGGTGGCTTCTG
>NW_005842982.1:360170-372245 GCF_000455745.1 Alligator sinensis | reverse complement strand
TTTCCCTATCCAGAGCCCCAGTCTCCTACTGGAAAGGAGATGAAAGAGAGATGGAAGATGAGGATAATCATCTGAAGTCATAATGGCACAACTCAATATGGAACTTTCCTTAAGATAAGAAGAGAAGAGAAATGGTGCATAAACTACAGTGGATGGATCATACATCTCTTGATCCAAGATACCAGGTGATGTTTTCATGATATACCTATAGACATATCATATAAATAGCAGTAGGAAGGTAGGTATAGCTAGGGGCTCACCTAGCTAAGGAGATAATGTCACTTTTTCAGTATATGACAGATATTTGTTTATTCACTGCTAAAGGAATAGCTTTATCACATGCAGGTACACCTATGACAGAGTGTTACTTGCAGATAAAACACAAGCTATATAATAAAAACAAAGACTGAGAATGTGCAGCATACTGAGAGGTGAGGACTTCAACTCTGATAACTCTAAAGCGGCAGAGTTATCAACCCATAGGAATCAAATCATTGTTATATTTCTTTACACCTTATAGAAAGCTTCAAGACTGAAATCAGATAGCAAATACCTCTCCTGTATTTAATGAATAAAAACTGAGATTAGGCTTAATTTGTCACAAGGAACTGGAGGGAGGGGAAGGGGGTGGAAGCATGGGGCAAATCTTTTAAAATGAATGCCAAAGTTTTCAGCAAAGCCTGGCAATATATCAGTGTGCAGTTGCTATGACTGTGTGTGGTTATGATAGCAGAATGGTTAAGGCATCTTACTATAGTTTTAGATTGCATGAGTTTGAGAGATGCTCTGGGGTTGTGCTGAAGGCTGTTTCCAGTTGAGGCAGCTATAGATGAGTACCTGGTCCTTCAGGCTGAGGAGTAAGAAGGTTGGGTATGATACTAACCACTTTCTGTCATGTATGCTGTTGGCTATGGAAACTGGCATACATTAACCAAGTTAGTCCTATGGGCCATTTGGCTTGTGCAGAACTGTTACTTGCTGCGACTCTAGGCACAAACTGGCAGACTGCATATTGTTCATACTTGATTAGCATTAACAAACTCAGTCAACGGGTGGCCAATGTAAGAGTAGTAGAACAGGAATGGAGTTCAGGTTTTCAACATTGGTTTTGAAAAGATTTTAACATTTTGAAGGGCCTGATTTCCACCCAATTAAATGCGTCTAAAATTGAAATCGTTACACTCACCTCACTGGAATGAATCCTGATTTATAAGGGTATAATTAAGAAGAGAAGCAAGGTGGTAAGGGGAAAGGGGGCTTCATAGTTTACAAAGTATCTTGTGTCTACAAAGGGTCTACAAAGTGTCTGCTCTCTTTGTATGGGAGATTTTGAAGGGCAGAATGGAGTGGAGGGGGGCATGAGTGTTCCATCCTATTTCAGAGATATGCAGTTAAGTGATAATTATAATTTAACGTGAAGCAGCATTTCTGTGGACCACAACAGGCACTAAACTGTTATTTATCTCTGGTTATTAGTCAAGCTAAAATAGTAAAGAAAAAAAAAATATATATATATATAATTAGACGTTAAAAGTACAAGAGCATTTCCATGAAAGGATGTATTTAAGAGGCTTTTTTAGAATTGTAATAGTAACAACATTTGTTTTGTGTGGTAAACAGAAGCCTTTTGGCAGCAGAGTGCTTTAGTTTTGAAAACTGCCAAGAATTATTTGCTTATCTACAGAATTTCAACTACTCACTGTGCCTGTGAGTCATGTGAAAGCAGGGCTGGAGTAAACAGTTCCATAGCAGAATGGTAGGGAATACTGTAAACATGTATTATTATATTCACAACCTAAGCAACTTGCAGTACACTGTTATTAAGAGAGAAGAATGGGGGAGAGTAAGGGAAGACTTAAAGTCAAGCCTGGATATTCTAATGTAATTTGGAAGGGACTGCAGAGTTGTCTAAATGATAATAGTATTTGACAGTTTGATATGTATTTATAGCTGTTGCCAGCCCTGTCTGAATACTATATAGGATTATCTGGGATTTTCTGGGTTTATCACCACAGGCATGCAGGATTAACAGCCTGATGAAGTCAAAAAGAATTATTCAGCCAATCCAATCTGTATACTTATATAGCGCCCTTCACACAAGGTCCCAGAGCACTGTACGTAAAATACAATAACTGCCAGAAAGCAAGGCAAAATAAAAAAAAAAATCTTCAATCCAGGTTTGAACCCCACAAAGGAACCAGGCTGCTGAATACTGCCTAGTAAAGAATTCCAAAGGCTCAGTACATAGCAAAGAAGAATGCCTCATCATCGCAAACTCTCTAGTTAATGGTGTTTAGGAATTTCTTAGGGCAAGACTGGACCATTAGCAATAGGAGCATATGAGGTATCAGCAGCTTCCAGAAGCAAGTAGGAGCTAGGTGAAGGGAGATTTAAATGAGAACAAGTGCAATGCAGTTACTAACAAATCATCTGATTTCTCAACTTTTGTGAGAAACTCAGCTAAGTTTTCTTGAAATGTTTTCTAACCCTTCCAATAAATCAAAAGCCTTTTAAAAAAATCTGGATCAAAATATGGATTTGTATAAAAATTACAAAACTAACATTATTATCACCCAGGTTTGATTTAGAACTTAATTTTGATTGTGGGGACAATTAAAATGCAAACCCAAAAACAAATTGGGGGTTCCAATTCTCTGTCCTGCACCATTATACCCTTATGACTGTGCAAAAGCAGGTAAAGACTCACTACCTTTCTTATCTGGTAGTGCTGCCTGCATACTCTGTACAGTTGTGAACTGGCTGTACATGGTACTGAGCTGATTCTAACAAAATGGAATTGGTTGGACAAATCTTGCTAAGTTGAGGTCTCACGATTCTGGATATGTGCATCTCTGCCAACTGGTTAAGCAGCAGCTCTGCAGAAAAGGACCTGGGGGTTAAAGTAGACAGCAAGCTAGATATGAGTCAACAGTGTGCCCTTGCTGCCAAGAAAGTTAACAGGATAAAAAGCTGCATTAGTAGGAGTGTTGCCAGCAGAATCAAGGGAAGTCATTATTCTGCTCTGTTCTTCACTGCTGAGGCCAAACTTGGAGTATTATGTCCAGTTTTGGGCCCCCCACTTCAGAAAGGATGTGGACAAGTTGGAGAGAGTCTAGCAGAAGGCAACAAAAATGGTTAGGGTCTTGGGGCATATGACTTATGAAGAGAGCTTGAGTTAACTGGGCTTACTTAGTTTAAAGAAGATAAGACAGAGGGGGGATTTGTTAGAAGCCTTTAAATACCTGAAGAGTGGTTCCAAAAGGGATGGATTTAGACTGATTTCAATGGTTGGAGATGACAGAAAAAGGAGCAATGATCTCAAGTTGGAGCAACGGATGTTTAGGTTGAACATTAGGAAAAACTTTCTTACTAGGAGGGTGGTGAAGCACTGGAATGTCTTACCTAGAGAGGTGGTAGAATCTCCATTCTTGAAGGTTTTTAAGGCCTGTCTTGACAAAGCCCTGGCTGGAATGATCTAGTTAGGTATGGTCCTGCTTTGAGCAGGGAGTTAGACTAGATGACCTCCTGAGGTCCCTTCCAACACTAATTTTCTATAATTCTAAGAGGGAAGTTTATTTATGATTCATGCTATAATGCCAGAGTACTGACTTCATAGATTTCCTAGATTTCCTAGACATTAGGGCTGGAAGGGACCTTGTAAGATCATTGAGTCCAGCCGCAGCAAGATAAGTATCCAAATGTTTCTTTGAAGTGTCCAGAGTAGGTGCTTGCACCACCTTGGGGGCTCAGACAGTAAAGAAGTTTTTCCTTATGTCCAGCCTAAAATGGTCTTGCAGGAGTTTGTGACCATTGGACCTTGTCATTCCTTACGGTGCTCTAGTGTACAGGTGTTCCCCTAGATCCTGATGCGCACCCCTGATGTACTTATAGGCTGCCACCAGGTCACCCCTGAGCCTGTGCTTTTCCAAGCTGAAGAGTCTGATAGCTCATAGCCTCTCTTCATAAGGCTGGTTCTCTTGCCTTCTGATCATGCATGTAGCTCTCCTCTGGACCCTTACAAGCTTCTACACATCTTTTCTAAATCGTGGAGCCCAGAATTGGGTGCAGTACTCCTGCTGTGACCTCACAAGACTGAGTACAGTGGGCGGATGACATCCTGGGTCTTGCTCAAGATGCATCAGTAGATGCAAGCCAGAGTTTTGTTTGCTTTACCAACTGCGGTACTGCATTGGTGGCTCATGTTCATTTTGTGGTCAATCATGACCCTCAGGTCTCTTTCAGTCCTGGTGCTTGTTAGCCTATAAGTGTAATGTGGGTTTTTATTCCTGAGGTGAAGCACCTTGCATTTCTCTGCATTGAATGCCATCAGGTTTTCACTCTCCCCCCTTGAAAGCCATAAACAAGGCACCAGACCACACCAGGTAAGTAATAAAGGGAACACATGCCATCAAGGCACCAAGAGCCCCCATTGGGGGACTAAAATGTCTTTATACAAATGCCAGGCATATGGGGAACAAGCAAGAGGAGCTCACACTCTTGCTTGCTAGCACCCAGTATGACCTAGTGGAGGAGGGGAACACTGAGGCACTGTGGGTCAGGATCTGGGGGGGGCAGGGGAAAAGGACTTGGTTATGGGGGTCTACTACAGGCCTCCTCAACAGGATCAAGAGCTAGATGATGTATTCTCCAGATAGCTAGCAGAATCCACACGGGTGAGGGAGGCGGTGGTCATGGGAGATCTGAACAACCCAGATATCTGCTTTTATGAGACCAACTCTAGAAATAAGCTTTTGGGCATCAAGTGCCCTGCCTCAGGTCAACTATTTAGATCTTCTGATCATCTGTTCCAGGGGAAATTCCAACATTTTGAAATTCTTAAATAGGTACAGAATCTGGAAATGTCTCATTCATTTCTAAGGGGGGAAAAAACCCAATTTGGGTATATTGAAACAACCTATTTGAAATGCTGGATTTCATGAAGGTTAAAGAGCGTTGTTTTGATTCTTACTGTAATATAAATGTAAAGAAAAAAGAAAAAGGATGACATCAAAACAAAGAGCTTTGAATTGATTAAAATGCAGGCCTTTGATCTTATTGAAATTAAATACTTGGATATTTTTCCCTGTAAATTTGATGAAACATCATCATCCTATGACAGAATTCAATTGTGCCAAACCAGCATTTTCCCATAGACAGCTTTCTCACCAAAATACTTTCAGTCTGGTCTAATAATTATGTATTTTAATCCAATTAAATAATACGCTACTGTTATAGGGCATAAAACTGATTGCACAAAGGCTACTGAGACCATGTGATAGATTTTCTTTCTTTAAATATTAGATGCACTGTATGGCTCCAGCCTCAGCATGATAAAAGATTGAGAAGAAACTAAGTACTTGTAAACATTTCTCATTCATTATCTTGGGTTTCTGCTACTGTGTGACAAATCATTAGTCGTAGTGTAAGGCAAGCTTTAAAAATGTAATTACTTAATCATGCAGTTAGTTCCCCATCAATCCTACCAGCATTTGCTCTTAACTAGCTTTAAAGAACAAAATTAGGAGTAATTTGTAAACAAAAGTAATTGAGGAATGGCTGATATTGCCAAGGTGTTGACAGCACAACACATGTTATTGTTTCCTTTCATTGCAGACAAAAGTGGTGGTCAGCAAATATTCTCGAGTTATGCTACTATCAGAGGCCAGTGTTTTGCTTTTGGTTATCAGGAGATCCTGAAAACATGGTGCCGTGTCTCTGAGGTCAGTAAATCCCAAACTTTATTCATCATGCATTTGAGTGACCCTGTGTGAATGTTAGACTTACATGGAAGAGCTACTTGGCAAGCATCATTCTTGCTTGAGGATAATAGGACTAATACAAAGGGTTTATATACTGGACTTAGAAACAGCTCTGCACCACCTTAAGAAGAGAGCGTTAAGGGACCAGGTCGAGGGTGATCTGACACAGAAATCAGGTCTCTGAGGAAGGGATGAGGGTCCAATGACTAATTATCAGATATGACAGGAGGTGATGCTCCCCCATTATGAGGCACTGGTCAGACCGCAGTTGGAGTACTGTGTCCAGTTTTGGACGCCGCACTTCAAGAGGGATGCGGGGAAACTCGAGAGGGTCTAGAGGAGGGCCACTCGCATGATTAGTGGCCTTCATGATAGAACCTATGGGGGGAGGTTAAGACAGCTGAATCTCTTCAGCCTTCACAAGAGACGGCTGAGGGGAGATCTTGTGGCTGTCTATAAATTTATTAGGGGAGGTCAATGGGGAATAGGTGATGTGCTGTTTACTAGGGCACCCCAGGGAGTGACTAGGAATAATGGATGTAAACTAGTTGAGAGTGGATTTAGGTTAGATATTAGGAAGAATTTTTTCACAGTAAGGGTGGCCAGGATCTGGAATGAGCTTCCAAGAGAGGTGGTGCTTTCACCTAGCTTGGAGGTCTTCAAGAAGAGGCTAGATAGTCACCTGGCTGGGGTAATCTGACCTTGGTCCTCTTTCCTGCCAGGAACAGGGGGTCAGACATGATGATCTATTGTGGTCCCTTCTGACTCTACAATCTATGAATCTATGCAAGCCTATCAAGGTCACCCTGGATCACCAGCCTATCCTCAAGTGTGGACTGTCTTCCCCAAAGTTTGGTTTCGTCAGTGAACTTGGCCAGTCTGCTTTTGATACCATTGTCCAGATCATTTATGAAGACATTAAAGAATACAGGTCTGAGAACGGAATCTTGGGGGATGCTACTAGTCACTGAGTGTCATGTTGATTCAGTTCTGTCAACTACCACTCTGGGTCCGGTCAACTACCACTCTGAGTCCAGCCCAATTTTTCCATGAAGACATCATGGGACATCAGGTCAAAGGCATTTTTGGCATCCAAATATATGATATGAACCTCTTCCCTTTTGTCCAGGTGATATGTCACCTGGTCAGAGAAGGAAATGAGATTGGTCAGGCAAGACCTACCCTCAACAAACCCGTGCTGGCTATCCCTCAGAATGATACCTTCTGTTAGCCTGTCAGGAATGTTTTCTTTCATAATTTTTTCCAAAACCTTCCCAGGGATTGTGGTCAAACTGATTGGCCTGTAGTTTCCTAGGTCTTCTTTCCTCCCTTTCTTGAAGATGGGCACTACATTGGACTCCCCTTGTGCTTCTAGGTTTGCTTCCTTAAGGAGCAAACACTCATCATGAACTCCCCTCCCTGTGAAATCATGGCCTGACAGGGCCTCAAGGACAAGCCTCCTGAGCTTATGAAGGTCAGCTTTCCTTAATTCAAGGACTATTGCATTGCTGGCTGACTTGCCAGCCTTGCAATGGATAGTGAAAATGATCATTTCATGGTCACTGTCACTCAGGTTCCCTTCAATTCTTAGGTCGCAGATTAGACCATCCCCTTTGTCCAGTACCAGGTTCAGGAGTGCCTTATCTTTTGTCGGCCCAGAAAATTCTTGAGACAGGTAGAGCTAATCCACACATGTACAGAAGCTTTAAGACCAATTGGATTTGGCTGAGTGCTCATCCCATGTGATTTCAGGGTAGTTGAAGTTTCCCATGACAACTATGTACCAAGAGTGTGAAGCCTCAGCCTGTTCCCTGGTGAATTCTTGGTCAATCTCTTGTTCCTGATTTGAAGGTCTGTAGTAGACTTCTACCCATGTGTCTCCTTCACCACGTTCCTCTTGTATTCTAACCCAAAGGTTCTCCAGTAGTCCTCCTTGGGTGCCAATCTCAGCTTGTATGGACGTATAGCTCTCCTTCACTTAGAGAGCTACACCCCCACCCTTTTTTCAGCACAGTCTCTCCTGTACAGGGTATAGCCATTTATACCAGTATTCCAATCATTTGAAGAGTCTCACCAGGTCTCCGTTATCCCTATGAGATTGTAGTCAGTTTTTGTTTAGCAGAAGGACCAGTTCCTCCTTTTTATTCCCCTGGCTCCTAGCATTAGTGTACAGTCACATAAGTATGCCACTGGAGGCCCTAGGCATTCTTGTACTCCTGCTTCATACTGCAATAGCTGCAATCCCTCATATGCAGACTGGTGCTTCAGGGCCTGGCCACTAGCACAGACAGTTGTGAAGATCTTGGATGACCAACATTAGCTCCAGATCTTCTAAATAAGTAGGCAGACATGCCTGAATCTGAGTATGGGAAGCTCATTCTGCACCCTTCCACCCCCACCCTGGTACCAGGACACAGACAGGAGGGAGCTCTATCACTTAAAGGCCACATCAGACTTGTACAGGTCTGATGTTAACCACTTTATTGTCAAGCCAAAATTCAGTGCTCTGGTAGTGGAACCTTATGAGTTAAGCAGGTTTGTGGGTTACCCACAGCTAGAGCACATAACTTGGAAAAAAAGTTACTAGACTTGAACAAATAAGCTCCTGAACTGCACTGGACCAACTGATGGGACTCACAGTGAGAAATTGCTCACTGGTAGAAGAATTGGTATATTTCTGAATGACATGACTTTCTCCATCATTCTACAATCCTTGATGAGCACCAGTGGGAAAGGTATCTGAAGGATGCAGGGTGCCAAGCTGTTGAGGAGACCTGGCTTTTACTTGTTAGGACAAGCTGGGACTTGTCCCCTCCAAACAACATGGCTATCAGTTGGATGTCTGTACTCACTGATGTTATATCTTATTTTATTTTTACCTTCTCCTGTCTTGGAATTTGTTCTCTAACCTGAGAACACCTGACCTAGGAGAATGTAATTGTAAAATGAGCAGTTGTAGACTTGTAGTGTGTTTGGCAGGCTTGAAGGCAAAATCTCCAAAAGTGTCTGGATTTTGATATGAACAATGGTATCCATGTCATTATGAAGTGCTGCACCCTGCATGGCATCTCAAAGCACAAGATAAAGAATTGTTGTCAGAAACAGGCTGAAAACAGTCCTGGGTTGCAGGCCCAGTACAAGGAACCAAAACTTAGCAGCACTGGAGCTAAGCCCAAGCAAGCAAGGGAAATATGGGTTCTGTACATATGTCACTACTCTCCTCTCCCCCTCTTACAACATACAGTTAATCTTGATTAGCTAAGGATTAGATGGTTGGGCCATTCATTTTAACTAAGCTGGGATAGTGATGGATGGTTGCTCTCAGGGAGCTCGAGGGAAGGGAGCAAGTAGAATTGAGCTGCAGAGGGACAAACAGTGTCTTGATCAGAGACGGTTCCAATTCATGGAGTGGTTTGCATTTAATCCAGCTGTGAAATCCAGTGGTTACACAGGTAGCATGGAGGAGAATCTGTGGTACTTGTATAGTGCTGGTGCCAAAGTAGGAGCTGATGTGTGTGTGGGGATGGCAGAGGGGGACATATATCCTCCTGGCCAATGGTGTAACCAGCTACTCAAACAGCACCTTCTGCTGCACTGGGTTCTGCTCTCTAGTTGTTCTCAAGGTACTGTAAAACCATCTGTCCTCCTATTCTGCTTTCTCACTCCCTCTGTCTCTCTTGCTCCTTGTGAAGGAGTGAGCGTGGCCACAGGAGAGAGAGTGGCCATGGCAAGGAGACCCAGGGAATGCTGCTTCTGGAGCCACTACCATATTAGGATAGAAGCTATGAGATCGGAGCGAGGTGGTGAGATGGGAGCTCCAGCAGGGAAAAAAGGAAAGACAGAGGATCTCTGGGAGGAGTAGAAACTTACCTGAAGACTGCTCGCAGTGCTGGGGAAAGAACAGAGCTCCAAGGGTGAGGGGCGGATCCCTGAAGAGACTAATGCCGTGGGACATGTCCTACGTGAACGACCTGGAAAAGAAACAACAACAAAAGAACAGAGAGAAGAGAGTGAATGGGACACAGTATTATCACCTCAAGAGGGTCTGAGGCATTGGTCTCATGCAGGATAAAAGATTGACTCATATGCCAACAAGGTAAAGAGAGTGCATATAACGGGGTTCAAAGATAAAAGCCCATAATGGGAATGGAAACACAGATGGACAAGAAAGAAAGAGACTTTGTTTATTATTACTAAGTTCTGTTCAGACAAGGTAATAGCTATAGCATAGTGTATTAGATAAGTAGAATTACCAAGTTGATATTGTAAAAAAACAACAAAAAGAGAGAGAGAAAGTAAAGGAAGGTTGTACAGAGTGATAAAAGTAAAAAATAAAGACAAGTTTTGATTTGAACCAGACTGTGATTATCTATACCATTGAGTGCATGCGAACATATGGAGAAGCGAGCGAGATAACTAACCCATAGTGCCCAGGAACCTCTAATAGAGACCTAATAAGAATGAACAACAACAACAACAACATGTTTTTTTCACAGAACAACCCTCCCAACTAGTGACATTAAAAAATGTGAATATAGAATGATAACATCCAAGATGTGGCAGGCAGGAGCGTCAGGGTATTGACGGTTCATTGAGTGGCTACAGAGGGGTAAGAAGAGGCATCCTAAGTCCAACATCCACACTCTTCCTTTCTGTTTTAGTAGTCCAAATGTTCTTCTGACTTGTAAACAACTTTAGTATGCATTCCAAATGACAGATAATCTCTGAGATGCTGCTCTTCTCCATTCTGGTTCAGAGTCCATATCCCAAGAGGCCTGAGTGGCTGTCTGGGCCCAGCAAGGATAGAAAATCTGTCCAAGCAAATAACAATAGATTATTTTATGTTCAAGGAAAGAATCCTCCTTCCATTTATATTCTAAATCTTGGCAAGGGCACAGGCTGGTGCTCCTATCCACATGGTTTGTCTTTATTTTATCCCTGTAGACTAGTCGGTTTGTAAGTGTCAGATAGCCATGTTGCCAGGCTGCACACAAACTGTGGTACAGATTGCAGAAAAAAAACAAAACAACTGGGGGTGGAAGAGATATCTTGCTTGAGGAAAATAAGTGAAGAAGGCAGGGTAGATTTTCACCTTAGAGAGTAACTAAAATTATAGCACAAGCTTTTGTGAGCTGGAGCTCACTTCATCAGATGCTCTGACAGGACATGCACAGACCAGTGGGTAAAATGGAGAGAGTGATGTGAATGTAAAGGTAGAAAGGGAAGGGGAGAGGAGGGACAGGGGAATGGGTGAGTGCTAGAAGAGGCAAGCCATAAAGCCATAGGAAAGAAATGTCACAGCAGTTTATCCAAGTAATGGGATAAGAATCTGTGGTCCCTGTTTAGGACACAGTTAACACCATCCAGTCTATGGATGATTTCTTGTTCCTCAGTTTCTCATTCAAATAGGTTGTTAAAGGTTTTCTGCCTAAGAACAGTCACCCTGAGGTCAGCGATGGAGTTTCAGGGAGGCAATATGTGCAGTTTTGGACTCCACATTTTTAAAGGATATGGAGAAGTTAGAGAGGGTTCATAGGTGAGCAACAAAAATGATAAAGGACTTGGAATGCAAGCCATACAAGGAGAGGTTGGAGGAAGTAGGCACATGGGGAGATGAGAGCAGTTTTTTCTCCTCCTGCTGCAACATGTTTCTGGGGTTTTGGGGTTCCCCCCCCAAATTTACTTCCATTGGGTACTAGCTGCAGCTAAGTGGGATGCTCCCACATCTCATGGGAGCATCGCTCAGCAAAATCTGAGTGGTCGCAGAGCTTCCTCTCGTGCGTGGATGACCCCTACCTGACTCAAGAAGTCTATGGGCCAACAAGAGGCAAAGCGCTGCTCGACCTGGTACTGGATAGTGGGGATGACCTAGTCGGCAACCTAGTGATCAATGGGAAGCTGGGTGACAGTGACCACGAACTGATCACCTTCACCATCCACCATAAATCTGGAAAGTCAGTCAGCAATACAGAAGTCCTTGACTTCAGGAAAGCTGATTTTGACAAGCTCAGGAGGCTTGTTCGTAAGGTCCTAAGGAACCACGACCCCAAAGGGATGGGAATTCAGAAAGAGTGGTTGCTCCTCAAGAGAGTGATACTAGATGCACAATCTAAGTCTATTCCATCTCGGAGGAAAGGCAGCAAGAGGGCACAGCAGCCCCCCTGGCTCTCCAGGGACCTAGCAGACCTCCTGAGGCTAAAAAGAAAGGCCTACAAAGGGTGGAGGATGGGAGTCACCTCCAAGGAGGATTATTCTGCACTGGTCCGGTCCTGCCGGGAGCATACCAGGAAAGCCAAGGCTGCAACTGAACTCCAAC
>NW_005842982.1:350915-359116 GCF_000455745.1 Alligator sinensis | reverse complement strand
TGCTTCCAGTTTTGGGCTCCACAATTCAAAAAGGATGTGGAGAAGCTTGAGAGAGTCCAGAGAAGAGCCACGTGCATGATCAGAGGTCAGGGAAGCAGACCCTACGATGACAGGCTGAGAGCCCTGGGGCTCTTTAGCCTGAAAAAGCGCAGGCTCAGGGGTGATCTGATGGCCACCTACAAGTTTATCAGGGGTGACCACCAGTATCTGGGGGAACGTTTGTTCACCAGAGCGCCCCAAGGGATGACGAGGTCGAATGGTCACAAACTACTTCAAGATCGTTTCAGGCTGGACATAAGGAAGAATTTCTTTACTGTCCAAGCCCCCAAGGTCTGGAACAGCCTGCCACCAGAGGTGGTTCAAGTGCCTTCATTGAACACCTTCAAGATGAAACTGGATGCTTATCTTGCTGGGATCCTATGACCCCAGCTGACTTCCTGCCCTTTGGGCAGGGGGCTGGACTTGATGATCTTCCGAGGTCCCTTCCAGCCCTAATGTCTATGAAATCTATGAAATAAGGCTGGGGATATTGACTGTGTGTGCCAATGTTACTTCTGGGACTTAAACCTGGAGGTTCCTGGATAAAGTGTCTTGCCTCTCCACCCAGGGGCATACCACTTACCATAGTTGGGGTGAGGAAGGAATTTGGTCAGACTAGTACAGATTGTGCCAATTTTTGTTTCCTCTGTAGCATAGGGTGTAGCTTACTTCCTTGGAGCTCTCAAACATATTTTAACAACCTTTGCAGCATCAGGACATTGGCCACTATGTTCCCCCTGCTTTATCTGTGGCAGATTAGCATGTTATATCTTGTGGTTGTTAGCACTGGATTTATGACCCAGTCCTGATACCTTGTTCTGGGCAGACCCAAACCCTCAGACTAACCACAACTTCTTCAATTCAATAATAGGCAAATTTTACTGATCCACAGTGATAGGAAATAAGTGTAGTTCAGGCATAAGAAACAAAATAACTCTCCCTTGCCACATTCTACTTATCTACCAGTTTCTAAGGATTCACAAGGAGAATAGTATACTTGGCCAGTACATGAATGCTACTCTGTGGTTCTTGCTTGAATGTCATCAATTGGGGGTGGGGGGTGGGATGAAGTTCTGAAGCCCACCCCCTGCAATGGGGTGGATGAGACATGTTGGTGGAGTGTCTTCTGCCCATGGTGGCCTTGGGTTCTTCCCCCTCAGAATCCCTCCTTTTGTATTCTTTCTTCTCTGATGACTCTTCATTTCTGGGTACCATTGATTGGTTTCCCTGTGGTTGTTATAATGTCCACATTCTGTTCTGCCAGCATATCCCTTTGTTTTTCAAATCTGTCGCATGCATACATCACAATTTGGTCATTTACCGGTGTCTTAATTTGGGCATGCTCAGCCTTGTAATTTGGTTATTTCACCAAAAGCAGAAATCCCACAGGCTTTGCAGCTGGTCACTATGACCTAATGCTACCTTATCTCTTGTTATGGGTGTTGTAGTGACTCTCTGCTGACCCAAACCCCTTAGAGTTCTTCCATCTGCCCAGAGGTGTGGGGGAGGGAGGAACTAGCATGCTCCACAACAATTTACCAGGAGCAGTGCATGTGGTGTGGTCTGGGGAATCCCTGGTGCCACAGCCACTGTGCTTTGTTAGCTTGTGCCAGCTCTGGGTTGGTCAGCATGTAGTTGATCACATCATAAAGAAGTGCCCCATCCCAGCCAGGGACAGGGAGTCAGAGAGAGGGGATCGCAGCTGCCAAAGAGCCAGCTTCAACCTGACCATGCCCTGGCAGGGGTGAAGTGAGAAGAACATTGACTGTTCTTCTGACCAGAGACTTGGAGGAGTCTCAACACCTACC
Organism: Alligator sinensis; assembly: GCF_000455745.1. Lineage (NCBI taxonomy): Eukaryota > Metazoa > Chordata > Crocodylia > Alligatoridae > Alligator > Alligator sinensis. The sequence continues at coordinate 357,269 of NW_005842982.1, read as the reverse complement.
TGCATCCAATGAGTCAGTAACTGTGGTCTGGTGGCCAGCAACAGGAGAGCCGAGAGGTCCCCATTGCCTTGCAGGCAGGAAGAGAGCAATGAACTGTGAGATGATTTCACTGGGAGGGGCATGAACCATGAGGGACCCTTGCATAGAGGTGTCCCCTGGACTTTTCTTGAGAAAAGTGGTAGATAAGGAACTATCGGGCTTTGCCCAGTTGGACATAGCATGCTTAAGCCCCAGGACTGAGTTTAAAAGGCCTTTGACTGCATTACAGTGTGAACCAATTGTGAGGACAAGAAAACTTAGTATTCCAACAATGGATGTCCTGAACAAGATCTGTAAGATCAGGTTGGTGCGGGGATGGGGTGGAAAGGGAGGCAGAGCCCTGAGGAACAACACTAATCTAAGAGTTGCTGGTGAATAATGTCAAGGATTCTCTGTTTTTACATATAAAGATCAAGATATGGCAGGAAAGACAGAGAGTGCATACCATTAGCAACTACCTACCCCAGGTCAAACTATCAGGCCCTAAGAACTGGCAAGCAGAAGATCGGCCCTCAAAGCTTAAATGGCTGGTTTCAATGAAGCACAGTCATTTACAATGGTTTTTCAGGGAACACTGTGGTACATGTTTTCCATTTTTCCAGCCTGTTTGTCTGCTGGCTTTGGCCTCCAAGGCTAGGAATGTGAAACTTTGACACAAACTTTAAAAGCCAATTAACTCTTCCCATTCTCTTGGACCACTGTTCTTGTGTAATATCTACTCTGCCTATAAGCCAATATCTAAAATGAAAATCTATACATATAATTTTCTAGCTATCAGTGGTTGTGTCATCAGGATTGACTGTAGTTTTGCTAATACGTTAGGCAATGCATTTAGATAGAATGGTTTGCATAGGGATGATCCTGCCTCAGGCAGGCAGTTGGACTAGTTGACCTCTGGAGGCCCCTTCCAGCCCTACTTCTTTGATTCTATGAAATATCATGGAACAACCAGACATTACAAGTGAGGTGAGTGCACAGTGGTTAGTGTGGATTAGTCATGTGGTGAGTGTGGAGGAATTGAAAAACATCAAAACTATCTATAAACATCAAGTGATAGAACAATGTCCTCAAGGTACACATTGCCAATGATGGATGGACAACATAAAAGATCAGAAGGAACTTAATGTAGGAAAGGATTGGGAGGAGATAGCTCATGATATATAACAAGGGAAAGTTGGTATCAAGGGGGCCAAAGCACTACAAGCGCTGGTCAGCCATCGCAAGTAAGGCATGTACTAATAATGTAACTGTACCAGTCTGTTGACATGACAGTTACAACATGCTGAACTCATGCATGCTAGGTCTATAAACCAAGCTTTGATTTATTTTAAAGTAATTAGTGTAAGCTAGAATACATCACTAGTGGTGTGTTTCTCCTTTCCCTCAGAGGTTATAGGTAGAAACCAGGGGAAATGTATGGCTTCCATCCTTTGTAGAAACTAGTACCACCACATTGTATCCTTAATAAAAACAATTTGGTTCATCAGAATGCCAAGCTTCCTTCTACTAATGCTGCAATTTCCTCTGTCATCATAATATAGATGGTAAATGCCACTTACTTGTCTGCATCTCCAGCTCCAGTGCCAGTTCCTCTCCAAGCCACTCCCTTGGCTAGTTCCTAAGCAAGTTATTAGAATATGTCCCTAAGATAGTCTCTAGCTCATCCAGTTGGTTATACCAAAGGGGCCTGCTCTGGGCTTTTTACCTGTGTCTCCATCTCTGCTGGGTCCTCCTCCAGTGTCACCTCTTATCTTCTTTCCCTGTTTCTATCATGAACTTTAGTGCGTTGCCTACATTGGACAGTTGACTGGGTGATCCCTACCTCTACCAACATCTTGAAAATGCAGTCATGCACGTGCAGGTTTTGTATGCTTCTTTTAGACTCAGGTGGTTGGCATAGTTACATCAGAGCTAGGGACAGAAGTTACACACAAACCAGTTTAAGCGATCAGAAACTGGTTTAAACCTGTAACAGAACAGATGTTCAGTGCATATAAACCAGTTTCAAGATGGCTGAAACTGGTTTAAGATAAACCTGGTTGAATGTAGTGTCAGACTTAACTGATTTGGGTCAAACCAGTTTATGTAACTTCTGTCCCAGTCCCCTTTCTGGTTTAAGTTAAATCAGAGTTCCCCAGCATCCCAGCATGCTTTGCAGCCTTAGGATGGGCTGTCTTCTCCAGAGAGCAGGGCTAATTCCACTTCTCTTCTTCCTAACTGGACCACACTGCTCCCAGCTGGCTGAGAAGGAGGTAGAGACTACAGGAACAGCAGTGCTTGCCTGGTTTCCCCCTTCCCCACACCCCCTCACTGCTCAAGCAGGGATCCCCACCCTCCCATCTCCCACAGCATGGACCCCAGCCAACATCTGGTCATGGTCATGCCACCTCCATGCTACATAATGCTGAGAGATGTCTGCTTGTGTGTGTTTCCAATTTCCCTGGGTCAAAGGCAGAAAGAACGGTGTTCACTTGGGGCTTTTTGGAGCTAATCAACAGGTCAGCTGGTAATGTCCCTGTGTTCCTTCCTTGGAAAAAAACTGCTTAAGAAGAGCTTGAACTAATGAGAGAAGCTTTTGCTTTCTTGATTGGCTGATGTACTTTGTGTTATCAGCTCCCTGCTGGCTTGCTTGCAGTTTGCTGCAGACAATATGAAGAAGCAGGGAGAGGGAGATTGAAAAGCTCAGTGTCATCACTAGATGCGTGCACTCCACACAGGCAGTCCTCCTTCCCCTCCCACCTTGCCTCAGAGTGCTAGCTATGGGCCCAGGTCTGGCAACACTGCCTCCCCTTGAGCAGCAAGCCAGGAAAAACCTGGTGAGGGCTGCTTCCCCCTCCCCTTCCAGGCACACCCCAATGGGGGACTGTGCAGGCAGGGTGGGGGTTTAAACCCCTTCCTAATCAGAGTGTCCTGCCATGGCCTGGCCATGCCTCCCCTCAGCTCAGCACAATGGATGGGAAGGGAGGGCTTATTTTAGTGCCCCTCTTTCCAGTCCCCCCTCCCCCTGGCTTGTTGCCTGAGCCACTGCAGGCATACGCCTGCATTTCTTGATTTAAAAGTGAATGTCTGCCCACTTGCAAATCAGTTCAAGCTCTGCAGGTTAGAGTAACCTGCAAAGATTGAATCAATTCAGGCTTGGGCTTTTTGAATGTCTGTCCCTAGCCCCAGAGGTTCACCAAGGTTCTTGCATGATCCTCTGGCCAGCTAGGAGCATGCTGAATCATTTTATTCTAAGGCTTTATTTGCACTGTAGTAAAGGTCTGTAGACCTGTTAAGGAGGCACACCTGAGTTAGCTTTAAGCTCCTTAGCTTAGGGTCTGATAACAGCACATCTGCAGCAGCATGGAGCACAGCATGAGCTGCAGCCTCTGTCTGAGCATCTCTAGCTGGTGGTCAGCCCACAGTGAGCTGTGGCTTGCTTCAGGTACAGTGTTGATGTAGTTATTTAAAGCTAGCTTGGTCACATCTGTGTGACCTCTTGACTTCACTGCAGACATACCCTAAAGCTATTTAGCTGAGCTGAGCCAAGTATTGCAGAAAAGAAGCGGGCTGCATGAAACGAGGAATTAAGTACAGACCAAGTTTCTTTATATTGGCAGGTAAGCCAGCAGTGTATAGGAGATGAGTATGAAGTGAGTAGGCAGAAAGGCTGATGAAGAAATGTGCAGAGAACTGTAGGATGACACTAAAGAACTACTGACACCCAAACTTTGCTACATGGGTTTTAGCAACACCCTGCCCCTTCCAAATGGATAAGCCAGAGCCTGTTTAAGGAAGCATCTTGGTAGGAAGCACGGTTCAAAGCACACATAAGTACAGACATAAAGGGGCTAAGGATTAAGTAAAAGCCTCAGGGTAACTCTAAGGCCCATCGTTCACTTTTATTTCTTGAGCATTTCCATTAATTTCAGTAGGACCAATCACATAAATCAGAGGCTTGATTCCATATGTTTGCAAGATCAAGGCTGAAGCTGCTAAGGCATTCTCAGCTCCCTTAGATGACTGTGTGAGTTGTAGAGAAAGAAAGGAAAGAACCTTCTATTCAAACCCAGTGCTGAAAAGCAAACATACTTGCCTATCCCAAAGGTGGGACCTTTTACATAGGTGCTCAACACTCTGGTCACAACAGAGCTGCCTAACTGTTCACCTGGATAAAGTCTTAATGCATTTTAAAATTTAACAGCACACAAAGCACAACAATTAAATGGAAGACATATATGATGTGTTCCCTGTGGGATGATGTCAAAATAAGCTGGATGCTTTTAACAGGATGTTAGTGGTTGCATTATTTCTGATGAAAGGAAGGAAATTCTTTCTTAACTCAATAGATAATTGCTGCTTTTGGAGGAAAGGGCTAGTAGATCAATTTCTTGCCCTCTAAAGATAAATATTTTTAACTGTTGTGTTTTTATTGACAGTTTAAATTAAAATTTGATATAGGAAGATGTTTATTTCCTGAAATTGCATGTTGCTTGCTTAAAATGCTTCTTAAATTAAAAGAAATTAGAAGAAAAAAATGTCAATAAAAGATTCAGGTAAACTTTTTAATTGAACAAATATACAAAAATGGTCAAGACTGAAATCAGTTCTGGGTGAGTGCACCCTTCTTTTTGTTGCAGTGGAGCACTTTCTGGAGCAGGTATTCATTTAAGTGCATCTGAAATCTGGGTTGGGATAGGACAGTCATAATTTTAATTTACGCTGCTTGTTTCACACATTTGTAATGACCACATAAATTCATGGGATAATTCACATTCCTAATGTAGCCATTGATGTGATGTAGAACCGAGTGGGAACTAGATTTTTCACTTTGCTAGGAATCACACCATGTCTAATTTATTTTCTATTCTGCAGTGGAATGAACATGAAAGCAAACAAAAATAAGACACTGTTTGTGGAAAAAAAATAAGATTGCACCTAGGTTGACTAAAATATTTAGATAAAATCAACACATTGTTTCCAATGTTGATGTTGTTAAAAAGAAAATCGGAACAATCCATTCCAAATTCCAGTTCAAGTTTACTGAAAAGCTGTCTTTTATTTTTTAAACATGAGGTTCTTCTGCCATTTTTCTTTTGCTTTTGATATATTCCTATTCTTGGTGGTGTCTCAGCCGGGAAGAGCCGACCGAGGGAAACGCTGGTTAATTAAGCGAACGTCAGGCGGGCTGGTGAATGGGGAAGTGAGACAGCGTATTGGTTGGAAAAAAAGCTTTTACTTACACCGCTGGTGGCCGCGACGCAGGCTGTAAAGGCTGCTTGCGTAGTTGCAACGAGTTGCTCCAAGTGGCAAAAAACCCGAGCCAGTGAGTCCACAAACGAACCGGGCATGCAGGGAAAGGGTACGTCGGGGATAAGCGTTCGGCAACGGGGAGAAAAATCGATAGTTGATCAGGTTATCGATTCGCTCTGCCACGAGTCAGGAATTCTTTTAAGTCACTCTGCAGCATGCTCAAAGTTCTCCGACTTGGGCGGAAGTCACATGGATTTTTATACGGCTAGCGAGCCAATTACTAGCTGCCAAGTAGGAATAATTTAGAATCAGCCAATAATGGGGTGCGAATTTACATACAAATGGCGGGAACCTTTTTGCACCGGAGTTTACTCTTTGCAGCAGAAAACTCCACCATGCAAAGAAGCTCTAGTGTGGCAGGAAAATTCCACTGTGCTGAGGCACTAAAAATCGTTGGGTTGTGACATGCCCCTTTGCCGACGGCACAGCTGGAATTATAAACACATGTACATGTTATAAGTAATTTTCGTCTGAGGACTCATCGGCTTTACAAAGCTTAAATAATTAACAAATACATATGAACAAACAATTTTATAGACCGCTCTTCAACAAACTGTAAAATACAATAACTTAAACATATAACAACAATTATTGGTCATCGTCTGACTGGAGAACATCTGTTTGGGACTCTCCTTTTTTATCAGTTAGTGAAATGTGGTTCATAATGAAGTAGTCGCCATGGAGCGTCCGTCTGTTTCCATAGCAGACAATGCCAACTAAAATACTTACAAGCATTAGAAAGAGAGTTCCACCTACTGCACTACCGATAATGGTACCCCAATCGCCTTCCTGCATTACTGTTAAGGTTAATGTCGACACTAGACCTGTAATACTATTAGCTGAAGAATACCATGAAACCGTAGGTGGTCGTGTGGTAGAACGATCTAATATGTAAATAGTCTTCTGATCGCTTCTTTGACCAAGGGAATTTGTTACCCTACAAACGTAAGTCCCAGCATGATTGTGGGTTAGTGGACTATTAAAATGCAGAGTATTGTTTATAGACAGTAAGCCTTTAGGCCA
>NW_005842982.1:348773-350657 GCF_000455745.1 Alligator sinensis | reverse complement strand
CTAATGGGAATGTAACTGCTTTGCATACATACTTTCCTGCATCAGAGAAGCTCACATTGTTTAGGTTGATTGTTATATCACTGGACGAAGAGTTTTTAAATGCCACTCTTTCATGGTATTTTCCTTGAACAGAAAACCCATGTTCAGGATGGTGTACAACAATAGTTTGTGCACTTTTACCCTGTAACTTTTCCCATGAAATTTGTACTATGGTATCATTCACATTAACTATGCACTTCAATATGACATCCTTTCCCCAAACTGCTGTTACGTGTGGATCAACAACCGGTTTGACTAAAACACCACAGCAGAAATGGGAAAGAAGCAGGGTAAGAACAAGTTCTAACCCAGCGAACATTTGCCATCTCAGTGTGCCCGCGGCAGCCATTGCTGCGTCGACTTGAAGGTGCTGTGATTTGGTGCTTGGTAGATCTAGTGATCGAGCAGCTGTAGATTGCCGCTTCGTTATGGTCGGACCTGTAAGGAAACAAAAAAAACAAGAGAAAACCGTAATCGGGTTCACTATAAGGAAACTGGATGAATGTCAGAGCGGCGAGTCATCCAGTTGTGGTGAGCGATAATAGAGGGACGATCGGGCTTTTCTTCTAATAAGACAGAATAGGTGTTAGGATATTGTTCCGACCGTTGAACTACTCCCTTGTAGACCTGTGGATGAGATTGATGAGGGTGTGGTATTGAAACCCATACTAACTCATTTGATTGAAATTTAGGTTCCCAAGGTAGAGGTTTTTTGGTATTAGTCTCGTCCCATAGTGGCTTTGAGATGTTTAATGAAATGAGGATGTCATGATTATACTTAGTCCAATTTTTGTACGTCCCTCCTCCCTTGAGACGAAGTTGTTCCTTATATAAGCCGATGTGTCTCTCCACGATGCCATTAGATTGCGGGTGGTATGGCAGATGAAGATGCCATGTGACGTTATGAAGACGCGTGAATTTGTCCAGAGCGCTAGAGTTGAAAGGAGGTCCTCCATCAGACTGAATTTCATGAGGAGGTTGCCAGGCGGCAAATGCAGCGGTTAAGGCAAAGACAACAGCAATGGCGTTGCTCTTTCGTAAGGGGATGACCTGTAACTGACGTGTCCCCAGATCAACAATAACTAACCCCTTATTCGGGGGTTTAGACCCCGGGAGGGGCCCAAGCAGATCTACTTGCCAGACCTTTCCTGCTTGAAACTGCGAAGTGTCGAAAGCCCCAAGTTGATGTTTGGTTTGATGGCATTTCTCCTTGGCACATACCTCACAGCGTGTGCTACATTTTCCCAATCGTGTCGAACTCCATACGAGGTCATCTCAGTAGTGGCTTGGTGCCAGCGTTGATGGCTGGCCCGCGGTCCCGGGTGACCCCAGTTTTCATGGAGCCACGCGAGGAATGGGTTTACTTCAGGACTGAAAGTAGAGGTGATGGGCAAAACTATGTCGGTCCGGAGTGGGTCTTCTAAGAGTTTATCGATGACCTCATGCACTGGGTCAGTATCCGGACGGTGTGACTTGGTATGTTTAATCAATGGGAGTCGTGTAAATTTAGTTAGAGTTTTCCAGATGTCTTCCCACTCACCTAAATTTTCGCTGGGAAGGGCTGTACCGGTGAGAATCTTATAAATGTACTGTGAGTCAATTGCAATAATTGGAACTGGTAGTGTGTCATCGTGGTGCACTAGACAGTGTTGTAATACTTTGAAGAATCCCAACAATTCGTATTTTTGGGCAGAGGTGTCATTCGGGTGGACCCAGGATATTTTCACATCGTGGCAAGCCTTACAATAATACCCATAGCCTCCACCATGTCGGGAGGTTCCATCTGAAGCCATCCAGGCCGGGGCGGAGGTTCCATATAGCGTTGGGAGCTTTTCCTCATCCTCC
>NW_005842982.1:329142-348003 GCF_000455745.1 Alligator sinensis | reverse complement strand
GCGAAAGTTCTTCAGGGTATCATTCATGGCACCGGTGGCTAGTGACGGGGCATTGCAGTATCCCTGTGGGCAGACCGTCCATCTGTACATGGTGCCCTCGATGCACATATTCAATACTCCTTCAGGGTCAACTATAGGATTTGAAAAGAACATGTTCTTTAGGTCCAGTGTGACCCCAACCCATTTGCTTCGCTGGAATTGAGCGATTTCGAACATACATTGTGGTAGGGTAGAAGGGTTGGGTTGCTGAAGCACTCGACACCTTTTGTTGGTCTCTCTGTAATCAATGACTAGCTGGGCTTCGTTGGGTTTCCCAGGCTTTGCAACTCCCCACCCCGGTGACAGGTAGGTACTGGCGGTTACTGGTTTGATGCAACCTTGTTGCCCCAGTCGTTGCAGGAGTTCGATGAGAGATTCTTTGAGGGGACCCTTGTTTGGAATTGGTCGGTATCGCCAGGTGGAGGTGTTGTAAAGCGTTGGTTGATGCCAATCTGTCTTCTGGATAATGATAGGTAGCGCTTGTAACACTTGTTCCTTGAGGTTAAGCGCTTTGATTCTTGGAATTCCCAGAATATTGATGCCCCCTAGCACTGCCTCTAGAGCGTGTTGATGGCCGAGGACAGTAAATTTTACTTTCGTTGTAACTGCAACAGCGTTAAGTCCCTGTACCCTAATTATTTTTGTGGTTTTCTGGTGGGGTATCGTTGAAGTGATTATATTGACTTGAGCTCTTGTGTCGAGGAGGAAGAACGATTGTTGTTGATTACTTCGATTGATGGGATCGTAGACAGTAAGTTCGGCGTAGGGACGGAGATCAGTGGGGTCAGGCTTGAGTTGAAGGAGGCTGCCGGTGGAGGCGACGGCCGTTATTTGTTTTTTTGCTTGTCCCCGAATTTGAATCCCAGTGCGTCGGCTAGACGACGTTGGCTCTCATTCCCAAGGATACGCAGCTGCTGCTTTGTAAGCCCAGAGTGGCTGAGGAGGAATCCGAACATAACTCTTTCCTCCGCTGATCTTTGGGGTGACCACCATGGCTCTTAATAGGAGTTCCCTCACTTTGTTTCATGAGCGTCTGTAATTGTGGGAGATGACCCAAGAGGTTTCCTACTGGCTGACCTGCCACTGAATTAAGAAAGAGTCGGAGTGTGACAGTGTCTGTCCCTCCGTACACCTCTACACAGGCGTCTATAGCTTCCAGAGGCATTGGAATCGCTCCGGGGTTTGGTAAGTGGCAATGAGCCCATTTTTCCCTACGCTGGGCAGCTGTTAGTCCCAGTGGATGTATTCTTGGGTTCCACGTGAGGTATGACACTCCAATTATGGCCAAGAGAAGTTGTTCTGCGCTGGTCTTTTGTGGGTGGCGCTCATGCCAGGTGTGGGATTTATGGGCTACCTGTCCCACCATGAGCGCTGGGAGAGGAATGGGCCAATGTGTGTTTTCCAAGACCACATTCAGATCAGTGGCGTGTCCTCCACTCCACACCGCTTGTCGGGTCAAGGCACTTGCTTCTTCTAGGTCTAGTATGTCGGATGCAAATTCCACAATCAGTCGTTCCAGCCATATGGCCAGAGTTTCCTCAGGTTTAATTTTTGAGTCCTTACAGAGTTCTTGTATCTCTGGTCTAGTATGCGTGTGAGATGTAATGATAGTACATGTGGTACCTTCCTCATTTGCAACATGCTTTATTAGTGCTACTGGGTGGGCTGCAACTGAGAAAGGGTTAAATTCATCAAGCGGGAGCACTGGATACATCTTTTCTCCCATTGCCCCCTCCCCGTGGCAAGGAGGCGGGGCCGTTGGGAACGACGTCACTTCCGGGGGCGGGATTGCTGGGCGGATCTCCTCCTGTTTTTTCTGAAGCCCCGCCCCCCTTTTCCGGGTTCTCCGGACGGCTTGTTTCCCTCGGCGCCATTTTCTGGCAGCGAAGCCATGCGACCAACACTATTTCTAAATGCCGGTTTTATAGACCTCCACCGTTTGCTCCAGTGACTCCTTGCCCGCTGTATATAGCTGAGCCTCTAGGTTTGCATTCTCCCGTAGTAGACCCGCTACTGAACGGAATAACACATTTATCATTTTTCCCTTTTTCCACTTTGTTATCCCCCATCTTGCCATGTGGCGACCCTCGGTCTCCAGATCTTCTCGGAACTGAACAAGGAGTTTGTGACTACGCGACCCAGGCACTAAAGCCGGACAATTAAACCAGTCCATTGGGGTGGGTTCCCCTCCTTCCCTCAGATACTGGGTGCACTGGGCAAACTCCTGAGTGGGGGTCAGTTTTTCCGCTTTCCTCACCTTCACCCCCGCTAGGGATAGGGTCGGTGTTTCCTCTGGAGGTCGATAGTAAACCTGCTCGCTGCTCATTACACACCTGAACTCTCCGAGAGACAACTTTGTCCTCAACTCCTTTATGACTGCTCCTTCCCTTTTTACTGAGAAGGAGCCGTCAATGTTTCTTCTATCCCCTCCTTCCGCCTGGTGGTAGGCAATATGCGCTCAGAGCTCGTTTGCGCTTTCCACGTGGCGGATCCCGGTGCGCCAGGGGCAGTACTCAATTAGATTCATCTCCACCACCATGCCTTTAGATCCTGTTCGTGACGCCATGTCTCGGCCGGGAAGAGCCGACCGATTGAAACGCTGGTTAATTAAGCGAACGTCAGGCGGGCTGGTGAATGGAGAGGCGAGACAGAGTATTGGTTGGAAAGATAGCTTTTACTTATGCCGCTGGTGGCTGCGACGCAGGCTGTAAAGGCTGCTTGCGTAGTTGTCATGAGTTGCTCCCCCGAGCCAGTGAGTCCACAAATGAACTGGGCATGCAGGGAAAGGGTACGTCGGGGATAAGCGTTCGGCGACGGGGAGAAAAATCGATAGTTGATCAGGCTATCGATTTGCTTTGCCACGAGTCAGGAATTCTTTTAAGTCACTCTGCAGCGTGCTCAAAGTTCTCCGACTTGGGCGGAAGTCACGTGGATTTTTATACGGCTAGCAAGCCAATTACTAGCTGTCAAGTAGGAATAATTTAGAATCAGCCAATAATGGGGTGCAAATTTACATACAAATGGCGGGAACCTTTTTGCACCGGAGTTTACTCTTTGCAGCAGAAAATTCCACCATGCAAAGAAGCTCTAGTGTGGCGGGAAAATTCCGCTGTGCCGAGGCACTAAAAATCATTGGGTTATGACAGATGGGAAAACATTCCTGCAGACATTTCTGAATATGCTCTATTGTTACGTCTGGAGGAGAAAAGTGGCAATTCTGATTGCTATCCTGTGCTATGTATAATTTTTAGCTAGCTGTCTTTTTTTAGTATAAATTCTTGTTTAATGTTCTTGTCTCTGCAGTATCTGAGGACCTTCCACAAAGTAGCTCATGCTTCATTCCCTCATCCATAACCAGGGAATGAATTGTATATAATGGACTTTCTTGTTTATGTGGTAGTTCTTTTTCAATTGTACCTACTGCTATATGTGTGTACCAGAAAGCAATCTTAAAGAAATATCTCTTATACTTGCTGCAAAAAGTGATGTTATTTGTGATGGTCCTCAGTTCCTGTGGGAGTCTGTTCCCCAGTCTTGGGTCAGGCCTTGAGAAAGCTGTTTCCTGCAGATGAGCTGTACCCTGGTAGTGTATAATAATGATGTTTCTGTGTTTGTAGCTATAATATATTTCTGTATGCAGGGTGCACTAAATGCACATTATTTGAACTCCATCTCCCAAAGGAGTATATGTACACTCATGCAGGTCTCTGTGGTACCTAAAGGTAATAGAAAAAAAATATTATCTTCATTTTCATGAAGCCTTCTATAGGGTTACTACACTAATAAATGAAACATGAATTATTCATCAGTCTATTCATCGTATGGATCTTGTAAATCACAGCCGATGTAGCAGCTAACAATTTTACCATTTCAATTCCTACAAAACCAATTTAATTGTAAAGATACAATAAAGTTTTCCCCTCCTTTTTAACCATTTACTATTTTAATGAAACTAGAGGCAGCTTAGGTAAATTTCCATAATATAAAGCTAAGAAGACATGAGGTACATTAATCATTTACAGTCCTTAAGTGTGTTGGGCCCTTGTGAAAGGACCTTACGCATAGAATATAATCACACAGAAGTGGTCTCATATTTTTCACACACTTTATTTAACACCGACATTGGCTGTATTTATGAATTTTCTATATTAGTGGGTGAAATTTCTGAATGGTCTAGAGTCTAATTCAGCTGAGGCAAGGTATGTTTTAAAAAGTACTTCTAGGAAAGAGTTTATTTCTTTATTCAAAGAAAACAAAGTGGGTGGCAGGCAATCACATTGGAAGAATGGGATTCTTTTGGAAACAAGCCTATAAAAAATTCTGGCAACCTCACTCCACTTCACCTTTGAAAATGTATTGATTTTTCTCACCTGACTATTGAAATTGTTTGTAATGATTGTAGTGTAGAGTTGATTACTTATAATATTGCCTTGTCATTCCTTCCCCCCACCACCCAGTTTAGCAAAATAAGTTAAATGTGAAATTGAAACAAGAGAATTTATGGACTCAATCCCCAGCTAAGGTAAATTTACATAGCTCCCCAAAGCCAATGGGAACTATCAGTTCCCTAACTAGCAGCTGTACATGTTCATTTGAAGGGGGCACTGCTGAATCCAGAATGTCCCTTCCCAACAGCAAAGAGAATTGGTGGCTCTCAGGGAGGGGGTGGAGTTTGCAGCTGGCTCCAGGCTTGCAGCTGGTGGGACAGTTGGGGATTTGTGAGGGTCATGTCCCAGTAGCCCGTCTTCTTGTTAGCCTCCAGTTCCCCCTTGTGGGAGATGCTGCTGTTGTAAGGGGATGTGTCAGTATGGTCTTCAGTCAGGGGGTTAATGCAGCCTTCACTGATGCCTTTGTTACCACCCCATTCAGTGCTGTGTTGTCCTGGAGGTAATGGGAATTGGTTGCACTGCGTGTCAGAGGCAAGTGGCGGCAGCTGCTGTAGGCACCCACAAGAGGTTCCTGTATTAACTCTCTGGCTGCACTGCTACTTCCCTCTGCAGTAGTCACATGTTCCATGGGGAGTAAAGCATGAGGCTAATGAGGTGACCAGGGCTCCTGGGAAGATCTGTTCAGGATGCAAACCTTACCAGTTACACCTCTGGGAGCTATCTTGATTTATCCCAGTAGAAGGTCTTGCTTTTATTTCTGTGGGAACTGTGGTTGTTTGGTACTACTCAGAAGCAACTCATTTTATTTTCTTCTCTCAGTGGGGATTTGAATGCCCACTGTTAGCTGCCTGGGTTTGAAACTTTTGATGCTTTTTGATTAAGCTTTTCTCTCCTTTTTTAAAAAAAAATTCGCAAATAATAACTTGGGCTTTGCAGCATAAGATGACATCCTTGTGGGAAAGTATCAACTTATTGAGGTGAGCAAACTACTTCAGTTTGTCTGTGGGACCAGGTCTGAAATCAAACTTGAGTTTCGAGCAAAATGAATTTCATGGCATCTCAGCTCCACTATCCAATGAATGAGAATTCAAATCAGGCACACAGCCTACTGTCATACAAGTGTTGTCCAAGACTGAGTAGGAGTGAATGTTGTGTGTGAATTGCCTCTCACTCTAACCCAGCCTTGTGTGAAACTATCCAAAAAATACTGGTCTTAATCAGTGCTGGGCATTCTCAGGAAGAACCTGAATTGTTACAGCAGCAGCATAAACTATGCTGTTACAAATGAGCCAAAATTTTTCAGTTTCAGAAAAGCACTGCTGTGTGGCTGTGCTATTCCACTGAGAGCATAAATGATGCAAGTAACGTCAATTATTGTCTTTACAATATTTTAAAAGGTCTTAAAGACTCTCCTTAAAACTAAAGACATATTCTTCAATTGTCAGGTTTTGAATCACTTGGAAGCTGTTGCTGGAACTTGGTGGATAAATAGAAGAAAAATGTCATTTCCCTTGATGCCAATCTCTCCAACTTCATGAGCACAGAAATTCACCAGCAGAAAATCTTAATGAGCTGGGGTGCAACCCCAACTCAGCTATCATCAACAAAATTGTCAGTTGAGTTCTGGCCGCAGAGATTTTGCAGCAGGAGATAACTTGAGAGGAAAAGAGTTCCCAGTTGGTTTTCAGATTTCTGGCTGAGCCTGCTGTTAGGAAAAAAGCATCTTCTGACTTTTAAACTGAGCAAATTAGATATGAAATACATTGAGGTAGAACAAATATGGGAACTGTCACACACTCAAATTTTTGAGTTATTTTTGTGACTATGACTGAACTGAAATATAAGCAGAAAATACCGTAAAACCATTATTCTTTCATTTTATGTTTTTTGAAGTCCCATGTTCCTAAAATAAATCTAAAGCAAATCTAAACTCTACTGAAATCCATAGAGAAGTGCTAAGTAGCCTCACAGTGCTGCAGTGCAATCAGTGGGTGATGAAATTGATATGATGCCAGGGATCTGCCTGCTGATGTACTGTGCCATGAAGCTAAGTGCCAAGGGAAATGCTAGACAATGAAAGCTCTTCATTTTGCCCTGAATTGTGCAACATGTGTCCAAGAGGGGAGAGGAGCCAAGAAGCCTTTCCTTCTCCCCTTTGTGTCCCCTGAATTAGAAGTCCATCATGGTTGTAATCTCTCTGCTCTCTTGAGCAGAAAAGCTGTTCTCCGCTAATGACCCCCTGAGGTGAAAAACTTCACAAGAACCATGGATTTAAAGTCTTGTGCCTCCTCCTTGCTGGCCAGCTGTGGAAGGGAGACCTTCTGAATCCACTCAAGTAGGAGAGGAAATCTTGTTTTAGTTTCCAGAGTTATAGGAATTTCTAGAGGGCCAATGAGATGCTAACCCAGGCTTGTGCTTAAGAGGTTATATTTCTACAGGGAAATGAGGTTGTGACTAAAGCATGGATTGCCGAGCATTGCTCACAATAGGAATGAAGACATAGAGACATGTTAGCTGCCAGAGTTAAATACTCAGGGTTCCTAATAGCCTGGCACTGTGGGTGCTAGCCTATGCTAAAACCCAACATATACACCCATTTTGACCTGTACTAATGAGTTGAAAATTAGCCTGGGTCTGCCTACCTATATTTCTATCTCACATTCATTTTCTTTTGTAGATATTCCCATGGAAGCAGTCTGTCTCCATATAATTTACTCATCTTTCAGCAGCCATCTTTTTGTGGATGGTGAGCAGCTCAGCCAGCCTGGCCAGTCATCAAAAGAAAACAGTTCAGTTCTGGCTAGGGTATTCAAAGAAAGTACCCTATGTGAGAAGTCATCCTATGAACAGAAGAGTGTTACTTCAGTTGGCTGATTCCCTAAAATTTCCACAGCAAAGTGAAATTTTCTAGTCCTGTAACATGATATATTCCTTTTTCCAGCAGAGTGAATTGTTGATCTCAAGACCAACTATTGGTCAAATGATTCAAAATGAGTACTGTGATGGAGACCAAATGGTTCGGAAAGATTGATCCTAATTTTAATTTTCTTTGTACCAGTTTTAACTTTATGTAACATAATGCTGGGAATTAATGTACTGCTGATTAATACAAATTGTAAACAGGATCAGAACCAGGCCAGTTATCTGCACCAGTAGCATGGGTGCCAGAAAAATAAGTTTAGTTAAGCATTTTTATAGGAACTGTTTGAAAGGGGAGTTCCACTCTGAGTTAGGGGAGAGGCAGCTTTTATAAAATATACTGTGCAATTTGGATTTGTTATATTTTAGAAATCTAGATAAAATCAATGTTCAGGTAATGAAATCCCAATCACCGTGTCTTTTGATTGATACTTTCTTCCTCCAAGAGCCCTGCTGGTTGGAACACCATTTTTAGATGGAAAATGTGCAGAAAGTAAAAGCACTGCAAGTACAAATTCAAATAAATATTTACATAATTAGTTGCACTAAGAAGGCTCCTGAGGGTTTTCAGTAAGCTCCTTGTGGCTTGTATGGAGGGAAAGAAGAAGGAGGGCCAAAGTTGCTGTAGAGAAGCATGAAGATTAAGCAATTAAATTAATTTGATGTTATAAATTAATTTTTTAATGAAAAACATGGCAAACTCAAGTGTTTAATTCAGAAAAAAGTATAAACAGTTGGCACAACTTCTCTGGCTTGTCCCTACTATTAGAGTTTGCCATACTGGACTGAAAATTTCACTAAACAAGCTTTCTTGCAAGATGTCCAGTTCTTCCTTGATGCTGTTCAGATCACACACGGATTTGAGAGTAGGTTTCTCACAGCGGGTAACACCTAAACTCCTGTTCTTGCATAGAAGAGGGAGGGCTCATACATACATTTGAATTTCTGTTTTTAAGAACTTAATTTTTTTAATGGAAAAATGAGCTTTTGAGAGAGATGGAAAATTCCCCATCACAAATAATCAAAGCCTAAAAATGAAAATGAAATTTAAAAACTTTTTTTTTCAGTTTCTAATTTTGTGTGTGTTTGACTTCCCCCCAAAATATAATTTCTTTTGAAGTTCAACCCCTTACCCCAGTTTCCTGAATTTAGTCATCATTTTTGGTGAAATACTTTTTAATTATTATTTTTCAATCAGTTGAATTCATGGTTCAGCTCACAAGGCATCAGGCACTGGCTGAGCAGAACCTGCAGGATTCTCAGTGGTTGCCACTGCAGCTATGCTTTGCTCTCTAAACATTTCCCTCCTTCATTCCACTAAATGAAGCCCTCCTTCATTCCACTGTCATCCTGCTAGTTTGCTTCCCCATCCCTTCATTCTCTGGCACAATACTTGCTGGTTACTGTTCCCCACCCTGGTATGACACTAGCAGAGAGCATCTTTGCTGCCCTCCATACATGTGATTGGATAAACAAGTGGCAGTGACTGAGTGTGCATGTTTGTGCTCCTCGCCACTCCCCTCACACATCAGAACATTGTAGCTTCTATTTTAGTCATTTGCAAGGCGGTTGTAACATTTCTGCCATTCTTCTCACAAATAACTTGAATTGTTGTGACAAAAAATTAAACATTTTGAGAAATATATAACTGCCATTGGGCAGTTTTCCTTGGGGAAAAAAAACCTTCAAACTTTTAGCAGAAAATTAATACTCTCCCTATGCATTCTTTAAGCAAGTTTACCTCCACTTTTCTTCCCCCACTTAACCAAAGATGCCTATCCAAGTATTTCCTCATTTCAAATCATCATGTTTATTTGTGCTTCTACTGACAGAGCATTTGATTTCTGCAAATATTTTAGTGAATAAAACATTTATTGTCCATATGTTCTCTGTATTAAAGGGGTTTAGATGTACGAAGAAAGGTGGTGAATATCAGCAAAGTGAATTTGCAGGTGTTACCCATTCTCCCTCTTACCCCTCCCCTCCTTCTCTGATCTCTGGGTGACCTCCCAGAACTAGCATAGTTTTCTTTTATAGTTGCATTGCTTTAACACTGATATATTTAAAAAAAAAAACAGGGGTAAAGGCAGCTAAGCTGTAGAAGACAATTTTATACATCGATTAGGTCCAGAGATACTAATATGATCAAACTGTATCTTTGTCTGGCTGGAAAAATAAAATTGTTCATGTACCACCAGTGCACTAACATTTAGTTTGCTGTCATATTAGGTTTGTTTCTCTAGACGTTAGTGCCATTTTTCACATACCTGTTAAACAATTTTACGTTATTACTTCACAACACATCATTTATGTCGCTCTCTTTACTAACATGGGGCCATTATCTTGCCAGTCAGCAATGACAGATGATTTATCCAAGATTGTCTATGACATCAGGCTGAGAAAAAATGAAAGCTTTGTTCTATATTTTTTGTGTGATGTGCATACAAGTGACATTGTCTTATCTTGAATTCAGCCTCTTTGGAATGTTTCCCAATATTGCCTTGTGTCTATGTTTTATCTAGTCCACAGATAGAACAGAAGGAGAAGTGCTGTATTTAGTTATGGGAGAACAGTTCCATGCTTCCAATTGATCCTCAATTATGATATCTGGTATCACCAGTGGAGAATGACAAAAACTTGCAAATATCATTATTACTGTTGTGTGTAAGATGAGGGAGGACAATACCTCGGTTGCTCGGGGCTGTAGGGGGGGCAGTCAGGAAGGTCAAGGTGGAGATGGAACTGGGACTAGCTACTCAGATCAAGGACAACAAGAAGTCCTTTTTTAAATACATAGGGGGTAAAAAGAAGGTACCGGGTAACATGGGGACTCTGCAGGACACACTAGGAAATCTGGTCATCACACCAGACAGCAAAGTTAACTTATTTAACGATTTCTTTGCCTCCATTTTTCTGACCAGGGACCGGATCACCCCCTCCCCCCCCACTGGGACCCTTGTAGGTCCCAGGGGAGGTGCACCCAGGCCTAGGGTCAGTGAGGACCTAGTCAGGAAACTTCTGGAGGGACTGGACATATTTAAATCAGCAGGTCCTGATGATCTCCACCCCAGAGTGCTGAGGGAATTAGCAGAGGTCATTACGGGACCCCTGGCACAGCTTTATGAGCACTCATGGTGCTCTGGTCTGGTGCCAGAGGACTGGAAAAGGGCCAATGTGGTTCCCATTTTCAAAAAAGGGAGGAAGGAGGACCCAGGAAACTATAGGTCAGTTAGTCTTACCTCGGTCCTAGGTAAGCTTTTTTGAGAGAGTTATCCTGGTGCATGTTTGCAAGGGGCCAGCAGGGGAGGTTATGCTTAGGGGCAATCAACATGGGTTCATTAGAGGCAGGTCCTGTCAGACCAACCTGGTGGCCTTCTATGACAGGTCACAAAATCCTTAGATGCAGGGGTAGCGGTGGATGTAGTCTTTCTGGACTTTAGGAAGGCCTTCAACACTGTCTCTCACCCCATTCTCATTAAAAAAAACTAGGGGGCTATGGCGTTGACACCTACACAGTCAAATGGGTCACTAGTTCACTGGAAGGCCGTACCCAGAGAGTGGTGGTGGACGGGTCATTTTTGACTTGGAGGGATGTGAGCAGTGGGGTCCCCCAGGGCTCACAACCTGGGTCTTCGGGCTTGTACTTTTCAACATCTTCATCAGCGCCTTGGACGAGGGTGTAAAAAGCACCCTGTTCAAATTCACAGACGACACTATGATGCGGGGAGAAGTGGGCATGCCAGAAGGGAGGAACAGGCTGCAATCGGACCTAGACAGGTTACAGGGGTGGGTAGATGAGAGCAGGATGGGTTTCAACACTGACAAGTGCAAGGTGCTGCACCTGGGGAGGAAGAACCAGCAGCATACCTACAAGCTGGGGAACTCCCTTCTTGTCCGTGCAGAGGCAGAAAAGGATCTTGGAGTCATTATTGATGCCAAAATGAACATGGGCCGACAGTGTGGGGAAGTGGTCAGGAAGGCCAACCATACCTTGCCATGCATCCACAGATGCATCTCAAGCAGGTCTAAGGAGGTGATCCTCTCCCTTTATGTGACACTGTTCAGGCCACAGTTGGAGTACTGTGTCCAGTTCTGGGCGCCACACTTTAGGAGGGATGTGGACAGCATGGAGAGGGTCCAGAGGAGGGCCACCCACATGATCAGGAGTCAGCAGGGCAGGCCCCATGAGGAGAGGTTAAGGGACCTGAGCCTGTTTAGCCTCCACAAGAGAAGGCTGAGGGGGGACCTAGTGGCTATTTACAAACTGGTCAAGGGGGACCAGCAGGCATTGGGGGAGTCTCTGTTCCCCCGAGCACTACCAGGAGTGCAGGATTGACAAGAAATACTGGTCACAAGCTAACAGAGGGTAGATTTAGGCTAGATATCAGGAAGTGCTACTTCACTGTCAGGGCAGCTAGGATCTGGAACCAACTTCCAAGAGAAGTGGTGCTGGCTCCTACCCTGGAGGTCTTTGAAAGGAGGCTAGATGAACACCTTGCCAGGGTTGTTTGACCCCAGTACTCTTTCCTGCCATGACAGGGGGTCGGACTTGATGATCTGTTCAGGTCCCTTCCAACCCTACCAACTATGAAACATAAGGATATCTGCTTAGAGAAAGTTTCTCCATTTTCTGTTTTCAATTTCCTGTCTGTCTAGAGGGTCAGTGAATACTATTTTTCAGATAAAAAAATGAAAATAAAATGTAAAAGGTGTTTTCACGCAGTGGCCTTTGATATATTAGCTTGTCTATGGCATAATCTTTGTGATTCAAAAAATATCTGATATCAGGAAAGGCCTGATAGTTCAATAAGCTTTGAGACATCTGCATGGATTTAAGTGGGGCTCCAGTTGTGTACAGGGCCCTCCATGGTTATTCACAACTTTGTCTACTCTTGGTACCTCAGCACTCTAGCTATGTCAGACTGCCTGTCTCACTTTTCTCTTCTCTCTACTACTGGAGAAACATGTTTAAACTCTGGTCTGAAAATCTATTTTGTTCTTCTTAGCCAAAACCACACCTATGCTGCCATGCCTCCTAAAATTAGTTATTTAACTGCCAATAGTTTTTTTCCAACTATTTAAGTTGGTCTAATAAAAGATATCAGATTCACCCATTCACCCAAAAAACCTTGTCTGACAATAAGGACATACGCAGTGAAACTGGGACTTGGTGTTTGAAAAAGATGGGAAGAATACTGGAAAGAGATTTTAGATGTGTTAAAGAAGACATGGAGAGAGAGAATTGATCAGACCAGATATGCTTATTATGTCATAGCCTTTTCTACCATCCTCCATCTCTGTTTAGAATATGGTCTTTAGGACCAGCAGCTTTGTCTTTTTCTGTGTCTTGGAAAAACCTGTAGCATAATTATTGTTGTAGCAATAGTCTAAGCCATTAGTATTCAAACTGTGTTCCAAGGATCTCTAGGGTTTAGCAATAGGTCAGCAGGGGCTCCACAAAGAGATTGGGGGTGATGTCGGAGGAGGCTGTGAGGGGTGCACTGTCATTGCTGGGTTGGGTTTCCTGGCTCTGCACCAGCTCACAGGGCCTGCAGACTCCCAGCAGGTGTGGTCTTCAAAAGGAGACTGGATGTACACCTTGTTGCGGTTATTTGACCTCAGCAGTCTTTCTGGCCCAGAGCAAGGGGGCTGGTTCTGATGATCTTACAAGGTCCCTTCCATCCCTAAACTTCTGTTAATCTATGAGCCAGGGGTTCCATGGCAGAAGAAGTGATACGAAAGGGTTCTGTGATTTTAGGAAGTTTGAAAAACACTGGTGTAAGATATACGGTGGTCTCTGAAAGGTGAACCAACTGTGAGCCATGCAACAATGTCTATGCGACTCTGCAGTGAGCCTGAAACAGTAACTCTAATATTTAGACCATGTCTATTCTCATCTCCAAGGATGTTTAACTTTGAAGTCTATAAAGAATAAATATTTTAATCTCAACATTATTAGTCCAAGTTTTACAAATATAATGAAGGGTGGCAATATGTTACTGCATGTAGAAAAGGTAAGAAATAAGGTTTCCTATGAAGTTGTGCTTACCTAATGTGAATACTGTACTGTTTTGCCAGTCCAAACAAGTAGAATTAGAGGGAGTGCACCTCCATTTTTATTTTACTTCAACTCCTACCCCTATGCTTATCATTTCCTTTGACAGACACTCATGTAACTCCCCTCTAGTAGCAATAAGATTTGAAATGGAATAAGGGAACAAAAAAGAAAGCAGCCAAACTAAAGAGGTGGGCAAAACTCCATACTTACAAATCTTGGCCTCCAGCCATCTAAAATATTACATTTCCATTATAGTTTAATTTGAAAGGAAATGCAGTTTCTTTGCACAGGCACTTCTCTGTGGAGTTCTGTTGGTTCTTGATCTTACTTTTTCTTTGTGATTAGAAGTTTCTGGGCTTAAGGTATTATCTGTAGTGTAGGCAGATAGTTTTACAAGTCTACACGTGCCAAAACCATGCATTATTATTTCCTAGCTGAACTTGCAGTGAGACAGCAGTTCTCACAGAACAAGAATTAAACAGATTGGTCATTTTTATTTGTGAAGGAAGCAACTGATCTTCCCTCTCACAAAGCTGTACATTAAAGAAAAATCAAACAAGCATACCAAAATAATCAAAGCAACTTCTCTTCTTCTAGAGAAAGAGATTAAACAGATTATTTAAAAAGAAAAAGGACAAATGAGTGGCCAAAGAACAAAGGCACAGTTTTACCAAACCAATTTTATATATTCCAAATAGTGTATATTTCAATATATCATATTAACTGATGATAACAAACTGAGATTTCCATTTTTACTTTCTAGCTATCAGTGGGCATTGTTTGTAAAAAGAAAACAATTAGGAAAATATTGTATGATATGGCAATGAGGTTGAAGAACAACCCACCGCATTTCTTCTTTCCAAGCTGTATACATTGACATCTTCACTAAAATAAATGCACCTAACTCTCCGTATTTATCCTAACCTTTACAAAGGCCATGTCGATTCTAGGAAAAATCCAGCAGCTGGTAAACAATAACAACCACCTCCTGTCCAAAGCCTTGACGGCTGGCTTGAGATCATGGCATGAATCATATATATGTAGTTCCTTACATGCATGCATGCACACATACATATGTGTTTGTGTGTAGCAGTTTCTAACCTCAATTTATTTATGTACAGCATAAAACATATGTTATATAATGTTGTAGTTTATTTGTATAGATAATTAGGTCCAAGGAGGTGATTTGTATAGATAATAGGGCCAAGGAGGTGATCCTCCCCCTCTATGCGACACTTGTCAGGCTGCAGCTGGAGTACTGTGTTCAGTTCTGGGTGCCGCACTTCAGGAGGGATGTGGACAGCATTGCAAGGGTCCAGAGGAGGATCAGACTCATGATCCGGGAACAGCAGGGCAGACCCTACGAAGAGAGGCTATGGGACCTTAACCTGTTTAGTTTTTGCAAGAGAAGGCTGAGGGGAGACCTGGTGGCCGTCTATAAACTCACTAGTGGGGACCAACAGGGTTTGGGATTAACCCTGTTTCCCCTAGCGCCCCCCGGGGTAACAAGGAATAATGGCCACAAATTGTTAGAGAATAGGTTTAGACTAGACATCTGAAGGCACTACTTTACAGTCAGGGTGGCTAGGATCTGGAACCAACTTCCAAGGAAAGTGGTGCTGGCTCCTACCCTGGGGGTCTTTAAGAGGAGGCCTGATGTCTACCTGGCTGGGGTCACTTGAGCCCGGTTTTCTCTCCTACCCAGGGCAAGGGGGTTGGACTTGATGATCTACAAGGTCCCTTCCGACCCTACTTCTATGAATAATTATACCTACACACAATTTCCTTCAACAATGGTTTGCATTAGTGAAGTGTCCTGAACATGTAAAATGTAACATATATAGTATTTATGTAACATATGTTGGAGGACTTAATAATAATTAGTATATAGTTTGAATTAAATAACTAAGACGTTGCCATTTCAAGGTGTGCATACCCTACCACATCATTAACACTTCAGTTAAATCTCAGCAGCATTAAAATGAGCTTGCAAGGGCTCAGTCAGCCATCTACAAGAAAAAATCATTTTGCCCCTTTTTTTCTCATTAGTAATAGCCATCATAGAAAATGTCTGTGAGTATTATATTAAGTAGTAATAAAGTGAAAATTGTATGTATCATATTCCATGGGCTTCAAAAGTTATTTTCCATATATATATTTTTTTGGGGGGGGTGAAAATTCAGGTTCTTTTTGGTTTTCATTTTCTTCTCTGCTTTTCTGATTTCCCCTTCCCTCACTCTTTTATTGCTCTGTTTCCCTTTTTTCCCATTCCTCAAAGGGGAAAAGAAAAGGAGGAGTTAAAAAGGGAGAGAAGGAAACTGAAAAGTAAGAAAAAAATAATTTTCAAATTTCATCAAATGTCAAAATTAACAAACACTTGTGAAAAATTGGGTTTTGAAAAAGGCCAGTTCTTATGAAAAACATGCATTTTGGCGATGCAATTGCAATCGGATCTATTATGCATTAACAGTGGAGCCCACAAGCTGCATTTCAAACCGTCAGGAAAACAGTTCCTGCTCTAAGGTACTTACAATCTAAAAACAAGCAGACAAGTAGACAGAAGCTAAAGGAAAAGGAATAATGATAGGCAATTTATATATAAATCACTTTGATTCATTGTACACAACATAGCAGGTCTTTAAGAAAATCTTAATATACTGGGAAGGAGACATGCAGTTGAGCTTAGGAAGGTCACACCGTGCATGGGAGACCATAGAGAAGACAGCATGGAGATGTTTGTGTGAAATACTGGCAAATTTATTGCACTTCTGCAAGCTTATAGCAATGAACATTTTTGCAATACCTTTCTATGTGCCAGTTCCATAGTTAAAGGAAAGCAAGTGATACTGTATAAAAATAAATGACTAGACAAGACTAAAGTACTCTTTTATTTTGACAATATGTTTACAACCACTTTGCATCCTCTCACTGCTCAAAGAGAAACCTCTCTGATGTTACTTTTGCTCCCCCATGTGAAACACGTGCTTGGTTATATAGCTGAGGAAAAAAGCAACCTGGGTGTGTGTGAAATTGTCTGTTATAAATTGCATGCACAGTATTTTAGAAAAAACTGAGAACAACTCAGCTGTACATAATACATGAAAATACAACCTTGCAAACACAGATACTGTCATCTGGCAGAGCTAATACCTCTTCAGATAACTGGAGGTTGAGCAGAAGCTGTGGGTTATGATAGAAATTGTGTGAAATATTTGCGGTGAAATTTGTAATGTGCTGTTTAAGCCCACTCACGATTTGTTGAGTTTCGACTGAACTATCTCATTCTGAAGTAAAATTGTATTCAAAGTAAAAACACAACATTTCACAATTTTGAAAGCTTTCACACTTAAAGGTTTTCCTCAAACTTCTGCTAAAATATAAAATGTAGGGCCTTATAAATAAACCCAGCAAAGAAAAAAATCATGTAAAGATGCTTCAGTTACACATAGCTTTAGGTCTTTTGTTTAATGATCCCCCCCTGCTCTGACCACCTTACATTGTCTCCTTGGGGCACCAAATGTCATGGATGTGTACACTGAAAGAGTTGATCCATTTTACTTAGGCTACTCATGTAGGGTAGGTGAAAACATACCTCTTCCACACTTTAAACTAGTGCTACTACTGAATTTGTGGGCCCAGTTTTAGAGGCCTACCGTATCTGTTTTAATAAAGATGATGCAGAATATGTTGAGGCTATATGGGCACAGATAATCGTGACTTCTGTTCTGATGATGTTAAGACAGCCCTCAACCAAAGTCCATAAGAAAGGTTCTCTCACTTTAATGGCAGGATTAGCTCTTTAGTGCAAGGGAAGAGTGGTTAAAAAGGAGCTAGAAGAATGTAAAAAGATCAACAGTAAAAGAATTTCCTGGCATATGTGGGGACCAGGTGTTTTATGGTCCTTGATGGTTCTTGATATTTCTCCACTGCTTGACAGTTCCATCACAAATTATGAAGCCTGTGTAACAACTGGCTTCTCAAAGACTGCTTCTGAATTCTCTCTTCAGCATACAGCTACAAAATGGGGTAGAACTCTGCATTGGGAAAGAGGATTTTCTATAGTTTCTATAGTTTTCTGAAACAGAAGAGTCATTCCTGATATCACACTAAAAGTCTGTTATCTTCAGATAATCAAGTGTGAAATTAATGATGAACAAAACAGATATAAGATAAAATAAATGTAACATTAACAACCTTACTTGGTAATACTGGTATTGCTAGAAAAATGTTTAGTTGCACAAAAAGAGAGAGTTTATTATCTGTCCCAACTAACTGAGGCTGTAGAGCATGTGTTCTCTCTATATAGAACTGGTTAAGGTATTGAGGGTCCCCCCTCTGAGCCCTGAAAGCTAGTACCTGTTGCTCAGTGTTGGTATTTTTAACAACTGTTCATGGTGACTCTCTTCTGGTGCTGACAGGTTCATAATGGGGCGCTTGTAAATGTGATGGGGGTTTAGTCCCCTAGACTGAAACAGTGGGTTTTTAATTGCAATGATTAATAACCCGTCATTTCAATTTAGGCGTTTCCCCCACTTTTATGGCAAGGGGCCCAATCCTTTTTTTCTTTTTGTGGAGGCTGCCTATGTCTCCTATGGCAGGGAGCAAGCTGGCAGTGGGTCCTGAGCTGCTGGGGGGCCCTTGTCCTTCTTTCTGGAGTGGTACAGCCCCCTGGACAAGCTGCTAGCTGCACTCATGCTTCCCCATCTCAGGCTTGGGGAACAGTTGGATCAGACTGAGTGCTACCTGCGAGCTGGGGCAGAACCTGCTTGCTAGCTGCCTACCTGGGCAGCAGCAGGGGATGCTACCACTGCAGAGGAAAGGACCAGGGCCACCCACAGCCCAGGGCCTGCCAGCAGTTCCCCCCTGACCCAGCCACAGGGGATAAGGACAGGCTCCACAAATTTTTTAAAAAAGGATTGGGCCCCTTGCCGAATTTTGGGGTTTTTTTCTGGCAGAACCTCTCCATGTGAGCAGCTGGTGGGCCACACAGCCCCTGAGCTGCGGGGGGGAGGGAGGGGAGGTCGTTTCCTCTGTGGTGGTGGTGCTACCTGCCCCGGGGCCTCCCAGATGGGGTGCTAAGGAGCTTGGAGGCAGCACTGCTGGATCTAACTCTTCCCTGAGCCTGTCCCGGGAGCAGCCTGTGACGGACTTCTAGCCAACGGGCTTGGGGAAGAGTTGGATCTGGCCTGTACTGCCTCTGATCTGGGGCAGGCCCTGGCTTGTTAGCAGTCCAACCAGGTGGCCCTGGGGAACCACCACTGTGGAGGGAAAGACCCAATTTGCCCCCCATATCCTGCCAAATCCTTCTGGACCCTACCAACTCCCATGAACTATGATACCCCATCCTTTCCCCGATTCTGTCAAGCCCCCAAGGACCTCGCTTTCCACTTCATCCCCCTTGCAGGCCCCAATAGTGCTGCCGATTCCTTCTTCAGACCCTGCTTGCCTCCTGATTCC
>NW_005842982.1:317039-328917 GCF_000455745.1 Alligator sinensis | reverse complement strand
GGGGGGGTTTTGCACGAGCCCCCCAAAGCCCTTATCCTGCTATAGGAGCCAGTGTGTTCAGGGATTTTTTGTCTGTTTAGTTGTTTCCTTAAAGGGCTGGAGCTGGGGTGGGCAGAGCAGCCAGGGGGGTGGGGCTGTGGGAACGTTGTGTTGGGGTGCTTTTGGCAGCATGGGACGGGGGTGGGCAGTGGGGATTGCACCCTTGCTAGACAGCACCCAGTGAATCTGGGCTTTTTTTTTTTTTAAAGGGCTGGGAGCTGAGGCAGTTGGGACAGTCATGGTGGGGAGGGGGAAGGGGAGCAGGCAGGGGTCGGGGAAGCAGGCAGGGGATGAGGCCTAGCAGGGGTCCCCCATGGTCCCCTGCCCCCTCCTCCAGTCTCCTCTCCCCACCCCCTACTTATCCCCCTGAGTCAAGCTCCAGCTCCCTGCTGGAGCAGGCGGGAACTGTCTGAATTGTTGAAGATCTCTGAATCTTTTCCTAATTGATTCTGAGAGCTTCAAATTGATTCAGACCTTTTTACTGGTCCCCTGATTCAATTCAGATTTGAATTGAATCAGGCCAAATATCCTCTGAATTGAACCAGCACCTGAAGCTTTGCACAGCCCTACTAGCTATAAGAAGAAAGGCAGCAAGGAAACTGCTGCCTAGGCGATGAGCTGCCCATCAAGCTAAAAGATCACACCTCTACCCAGTCCAGGGAAACCTCTTGACCAGAAGGGGTCAAGACTTATGGAAGCATATAAGCTTAGGGCCTGAGCCAGGTTAGGGCAGTCTGACCCTGAAGGCCGCAGAGGAAAGAGCTTGGGTGGAAGAGCTTCATAGGACCTCCTGGATGATGCATGGACTACCCGAGAAGTAATACAAATGGAATGCTGCTGATGTGCAGAGGAATGTGACTCCAGGGAGGGGGAGCTTTGTGATACAGCCCAGGAGCTGGTGCTTGTGCTTAGACCCAGCTAAGAGTGTGGGGTATAGCCTGAAGGCTTGTTCTTGTGTTAGAGTTTTGTACTGGCAGTTTGGATTAGGACGAAGGGGTGGGGGAGGTCCCGGGAGTAGGGCAGAGACAGAACCTGGGAGCAGGGCTGAGACAGAGCCACTGGAAGGTCAGTGTCTGAGAGTAGGGTGGAGGCTGGAGCTCATAACCAGGTCCAGCACAGTGGGCCTTTGCTAAAAAGCCCAGCAAGAGGAAAGGGGCAGAGGCTAAGAAGGTCAAGACCTCTAGGAGGGAGATTGGTTGGATGGTAACATCTGCTACACATGGGTGTGGCTACAGGAGAGATTGGAGGCTGCAAAATTAGCCCTTAAGGTGATAAGCAATTAGCAATTAGATCATATCTCATGAGTGGATGACATCTCATTCAAGGATCCCTGGGACAGCATCCCATTTCTAAGTGCCTATTTAACCAAGGCATGGCAGGTGGGGAGAAGGGGAAACAAAGGCTGAGTGGCCACCAAGGGGCATCACAGCTACCCCTGAGGCAGGCTTTGTTACAGTGGGTTATCAATCTCATAAGTCCTGTTTGCTTTCAAATGCATTTTTTAACTGAACTTTTCTTTTTCAGCCAGTATTGATGGCTTATAACACCAGTTCTTCAGCTCAGAGCTGGACAGAATTGGAAATTAAAACAGACCAAAATAACCTTTGCAGACAAATAAATTTATCTTTGTGTCAGATGAATCAGAATTTTATGTTTGTATGGAGGTATAATAGTGTTTCTGCCTCTTTCAGCTCAGATTCACAAATAGTTTTACAGGGCACCTGATTTTCTGCTATAAATAGGTTAAAGGATTGAACAAAACCTATTATGTGGGCACTGAAAGGCCCCATAACAATTCCAAGTAGAACATTACTATGAGGGAAATGGGTGCTAAAAATACAGTGTCCCTGACAAAGTTCCCTATCTCTAATTCTAATTTATTGCTTGGGGTGAGCCAGCTCAGATTGCATCCCTCTTATTTCATGTCAGTCTTCAGCCTATTCTTAGCTTTGACGTCTCCAGACTGTTTTGCCAGGTTGTTGAGATTACTGAAATGGCCACGTTTCTACATATTGGAAAAAAAGCATCCAGTCACAGATGGGAGAAGATAAGAAGAATACATGCATGAAAGCAAACTGGGTAAAGGGTGCATTTTTTCTTATATTATGCCCATAAGCTAATCTCAGTAGCTTTGCTGGTGTTAGTTATATGTGAGAAAAAATTGTTCCTCTGCTAGACTGTAAGGAAATGAAAGATAGAAAATAGTGATAGCATATCTTTGCCAGTTCCTGGTACTGAAACTTTGCAGACTGGCACTCTTCTTTGCTGAAAGGTACAACTTGGCAAAATATTCTCAGAACTGTATGTAAAAAGAATGGGAGGCAATTTTTTTTCATACTCAAAGAATGATTCTTAAAAATCCCCAAAATGTCATTTTGCAATATAAATGTTTTAGTGCCTGACTTTCACTAATGTGATGTCTAGTTAAAGTTAGATGCTAGTGCAGGTGTGTTCAATGGGTCTAAAAATTAGACCCTGATGCCATAGTCCATGGCTCTTCATATAATTATATACCATGAATCCAGAATGTCATGCATGTTCTGAAATCCTGTTGAAAGTCATGGAACTTTAGCAAGTGGCAGAAATTCAACATGTGCTCAGCATTTGCTGAGTAGGGACAAATTTAGTCTGGAGAAAAAAAAGCATCTTTGTAACAGGGTGGCCTCCTTGTTGGGTCTCCGCCAGCTGCCCTGTTCCTGGGGTAACCTACTGCTTTGCTCACCTGCCATGCCTTGATGAAAAAAATATGAGAGTTGTTACTAAGGTGGGAGGCTACTCTTTACTTACCCTGTTGACAAGGGCTTTAATGCCCACTCTGACCTCCCCTCCATGGGTCCCATGCCTCACAGATGTTACACTATGTGTGTTACTTCTCTGGCCTTTGGCCGGAGCAAACTGGGGCAAACAGTTGTAGATCTACCCTGCTGCCCCAGAGGGCTGCTCACATGCCACCCATCTCTCACCGGGGTCCCACTCACTCCACTGGATCTCACCCAGCCTCTTTCATATTGCCCTCTCTCCTGGGCCATACTCATACCACCCAGCCTCACCCAGCTTTGGGGTTATTTCTCCACACCTCAGTCAGTCTCAGCACAGTCTGTTGGGTGTCTCCCACTACCCTCACCTGAGCATTGACTGAGTGATTCTACAATTGTTGTCCTACTTCACTCCTGGCCCCTCACCGGGCCACTATATCCCCACTGGGCCTCCTCACTCACCTATTCACAGGGCCTCTGCTCACTTGCCTGCTCTATTCACCACCCCTCTCCCTCAGGGTCTCTCTATTCATCACTCCTCTCTCTCCAGGACACTACTTGTGTCACCTGGCTTTACCCTGCTGGCTGGGTGTGGCCCCAGGTGCCTCCTTTGGCCTGGACTCTGCCTCAGGGCTCCTAATGAGCCTGGGCTCCTCCTGCTCTGATGGACCACCACCAGGGATGTGGGGCTAGGTTTATAAGGTGTCCCTTCCTGCCTTTCCCTGGGAGGTAACTGCCCTGGCATTTCCTGGGGGCTTCCATGCCACTAGGAGCCCCACCAGACCACACTTCCCCAGCAGGGTGCAGTTTAAGGTCTTACCCAGAATCAGGGGCCTCCACCACCCCATCGCCCCTGCCCTTACCTCCTGAAATTCCAGGAGCAGCTTCTCTGCCTGATGTTAGCTCCTTACTTCCTGCAGCAAACTGCAGCCTAGTTTATATCCCTGGGCAATAAAATGGCTGTCTTCATCAAGCACCTGGCTCCTGACTATTTTCTGCCCGTAAAGTGGCAGGCACCAAAGGTGCACTGCCACACTCCCACTAATTTAAAAGAAAAAAAAAAGAAAATAAAAGAAAACAAAACATCCATCTCTCAAATCCACACTCAAATCCAAACTCCATTTCTATATAAGAAAACTACCACCTACCCTCCCCCCTTCCAAAAAGAGCCCATAACTCTAAACCCATAGCCCTCTTACTAAAATCCCTGACATCTATAAAGTGATTAGAATCTATCATTGTAGCACACAGAAACAAAAGAAGACCCCCCCCCCACGGACCCTTTACTATCAGTCATAATTGGATACTTTGTCAATAGCTCGACAAAATCAAATGGTGAGATGGGTAATTAAATACTGTACCCAGCTGGGTATTTAGAAATATGATCAAAACATTCAGGATAATCAGATAGTTTGGATTTACTACATAACAGTGTTGCTCAGGTGCATAGTAAAAGAGCACCTGTAAAGTGCTCTGTAAAGTGTTGCTCTGTAAAAGAGAGAGGGAGAGATGCAAACATGTAGTTACTTTGAAAAAAAATGTATCTGGAACAGCCTGGTCCTTGGGGATTTATCCATTGTTGTGAATAACTGATATCATAGTTTATTTTGAAATTCAGATTGCTAATCTGCTAACATGCAGAGTGTAGTATATGCAAGAATCAATCTTTTTTGATGCAACCTACTGATAGCCCCTAGACAATCCCAAATGTAGGGAGCAGAATTCTGCCCATCTTTTTTGGCACTGGATTTTGAGAGTCCATTAAAAAGCCATGCAAACCAGGTTTCTTTTTGGCTCTTTGTATGCATACACACACACCAAGCATATAAGGAACACACTATTTTATGCTAGTTTTGTCTCCAAGGAATATGCTGCAGGACAATGGATAAATAGCATTTATTTTGCACCTTTGACTATTTTGCCTACAGGGTGCCCATGAATCCACCTCAAGTCTGACCTTTTCAGCCTCAGTCCAGTTTTCAAATTGATACTCTTTTTTTCCCCTTAAGAACAAGTCAGAAAATATTTCCTCCTTTCTCTCCATCTCCCCTTCATTTCCAAAATGAAGATTAGCTAAAAGAAGTGACTGAAAACTCAAAAAGTCAAAAGTCTAGAATTGGCAAAAGTAATGGAGGAAATACAAAGATAAGGCTTAAATTCTTGTGAGCCAACATTATACAAACAATTACTGGGCACATCTACACATGCCTCCCATGGTACAGTTGTTACTGTGCCATCATTTAGTACTTGCTTTAGGAAGTACTAAATGATGGTGCAGTAACAGCCATTACTGTGCTGTCCTGGCAGTGCATGGCTATTTTTAGCAGCTACATTGCTGTAGTGACACACTATAATGAGGTAGCGTGTTGCTATGTTGACATACCATCAACATTACAGTTTCTGCCCACTGATGCTACATCACTGTAGCAATGCACTACATTGCAGTAGTGTGCCACTGTGGTGATGTAGCATCATGTGTAGACACGCCTACTGTGTCTTTGAAGCCTACTCTGGTTACAATGTGTTTCCTCAGATAAATAGATCTATAGTGTGTGTGTCTACACATTCATTAATGTGCCATAGTTGCTGTGCATTAAATTTAGTACTTGGATAACCAAGTACTAAATCAATGCCAGTAATTTGTGCTACTGTGCAGTTGCCTAATACTACTGCACAATAGCATATTAGCAAGATTTTTGCCCGGCACGGCACTGCACAGCATTATTAGGCTACTGCACATTAAACATCTCATGTAGACATGCAAAGTGCCTATTGCTAGCCCTCATAGGTCCTGAGACGATCATAATTTAAGTTCATAAAATTTAATTTTCACAACACAGTTATTATAGATAATTTAGATGATTTGCAATGTAGGATTTCATTGTTTCTGGCTGTAACTTACACATGGTATCTAAAGGCCTTGTTGCACATTAATTTTAGGAAGCTCCCGAAGTTCTTAACCACTGGATTGTCTACATATTAACACCCAGAACTTGAGCTAACACTAACTCCAATCAACATTTGAGCAGCTCAAAGTGCACCATGTAACAAGGCCCTAAGGCAACTTAGTGATAAAAGGAAATTAGGGGGGACAATAACAACTGCTCTAGGTGCTGCTCTAATTAAAGTGCCCCACTCCCCCCTGCCCCAAGCACATGTAAAAATGGCTCTAGTGACTGATATAGACCCTCCAGTAAAATGTATTTTGCGACAAACCTCATTGTTTATTTCTAAAGATTATACTTAGTTGTTATTCAGGCAATGTTCCCATTGAATCCAGTGGGAGGTTAACCGTACAACTAATGCCAGAGTTTAGTATATATGAATATTAAGTATGGCACAAGACTTGTAACCAATACTTGCAAAATTCCAGTTTATGTTCTGAAAATGCCTGCCTTTGTTATCTTTGGAAAATTCAGATAACCCATCTCTAAAATGTATTTGTAGGCAGAAAATATTTGTTACTCAAACAGCTGCAAATACAACTATATTCAATCTTGATTGTGGAAGAAGTAACAGAATGGGACCTTTAGTTCATGGTCCAGAAATAGTTACCTACTGTTGCATCATAACACATCACCCTTGAGGGAAAGCTATTTTTTTTTTTGCCTCCCAGCTCTAATATGCATTGACTGTCAGAAATTTTTCAGATCTGATGGGAGCTAATATACAGTGTTATGCAGACTGCCACTTTGTCCTGTACTCAGTGGAACAGTTGAATTTGAAATATGTCATTTTTTACTTATTTGTTGTGTTTTTTGTTATATCAGTGTTGATTTATCTTACACTTTTGACACCAGAAGAGTTTAAGAAACTGATCATATCCCAGAAACTTTAAATTAAGGATTTAGCAGCTGCAAGCACAGAAAATGCACATAAAATATCATCGCTGCTTTGAGTAGCCTAAAAGACAATTGAAGGTGAAGATGACTCTGCAATGTGTAGACTACACTAAGGGTATAAACTGATGTCACATTTCTCTTGGGAGCAAGCCTTTTGTCCCAGGATCCTACAGACATACTCCGTTATACACTTTAAGTACCTGTGATATATGCAAGATAAAATTCACTAACATTTTTTCCCCAAGTCATCACTGAATAAATTAATTGTAGATCATTCAAGTTAATCATCAGTTATTCCAGGGACAAATCTGTCAGGCTGTGCTCTCACCAGCCACCTACTGGCAGAGTGGCATCAATGCAACTTTGGAAAGGCTATGGATATACATATATATTCTGCTCCTGTTTTCACTGGGGTTAAAAACTAGGTCAATCAAGACTTCCATAAACATAGGCTGTGGAATGAGGTGGGACACCCAGGCCATGGCCCAACCAACTTTTAGCACATTAATTTATATAACCCACAATTGCACAATTGTCATTCCAGATAAAACTGTATAGCAATATTTTTTTAACTGCATAATTAGAATTAATTTGCAAAAAGTTGGTCAGGTCATAGCCCAGGTGGCCCACCCTTTTCTGCAGCCTATGTTAAATGAAAAAAACTATCTGCAGCCTGAGAAACTCATCAAATTTTCAATTGGGTGAGGGATGAGATGCCTATCATTCTTTTTAGTATGGCCTCAGATGCTGCAAAATATATTGGCTAGGATTTTCACAAGTAACTAATGGTTTTGGGTAGAGCTAACTGAATGTTTTATGATGGAAGAGTTTTCTATTTGCAAATGCTTGTGGAATAAAAGTTTGCCTAGAAAAGTATTGATTTTATGACATTTTAAAGTAAAAAATAATTCAAATATTTTGTTTTGTTGAGGTTTGAATTCTTTCTTTGGACATTTTCCTTATATTATAAAATCTAACCTAGGTGTGTCAAATATACAACCTGCAAGCCAGATTCATCCTATAGAGATATTCTATCTAGCTTGTCAGAATACCAGTGGACCACTGGAAATTAGCAGGTATGGCTGGGGGGAGTGGCTTGTGAAAGAATTATAGCAAAAACCTCAGTTTTTCTTTTTCTTTTCTTTTAAATGCATTCCCTCCACTTCCCCAACAATTTCTGACTTTGTCTCTCCCTCTCTATTCCCTATAGATAAGTATAAGTGAACTAAGCCATAGGATAAGCTTCAGCATTTTATTTTGGTAGCAAGTTGTATTTGTTTTGTTTTTTCTCCTTCTTTATATTCTATAATTATTATGTTTATATTGATTTTTACTGTTTTATATTACTGTTTTACAGGTACTATGTGATTTAGGCCTGCATATGTAAGTTAGCATAAGTCATGTCAAGTTTCCATTTTGTTTGTCAAGTCTCCATCGTGTCCCCAGGCCCGGTTGTGTAACCCATGACTCACACCTACCCCTCCTATGTAACTTGGTTCCTGAATGAATGGGGATGAATGAGGGTGCTTGAGAGACAATGGCAGTAGGTCTAAAAATCTCTCCCTCTGAATGACTAAACCATCAACACTAATACCTGGACCAATGACCCAGCCCATGGAACCACCCTCAACATTCAAGAAACAAAAGATGAGGCAACACACCATTGTGCCAAGGCTGCACATGCTCAGTAAGAACACCTGGAACCCTCTGGAACAGAACTGACCTTGCCTGGACAGGCCCTCCACATAGGAGATCAGAGGTAGTCTGCCCCATAAAAGGGGTAGTGAAGACTGACTCCTTGAGACGCCCTCTCCATCTGGACCAGCACCATGCCACACCACCTATCTACCCAAAGGCCCTGCCGGCAGCCCCCCTCTGGGCAATACCTGCTGGACAAAGACCCCTTTCCAGCCTGGATA
The DNA here is from genome assembly GCF_000455745.1 of Alligator sinensis. Taxonomy (NCBI): domain Eukaryota; kingdom Metazoa; phylum Chordata; order Crocodylia; family Alligatoridae; genus Alligator; species Alligator sinensis. The sequence goes on along the minus strand of NW_005842982.1, from coordinate 320,361 downwards.
GGTAGCTATCACTCCCCACCAACTAAGGACTTGGACTTGGTTCCTCTTCCCTACCTGGACTCCACCCCTTCCACTGAGTCTCTTTCTCCTGCTGCCATTGTGAGTGCTCGTGTGTGCGCGTGCGTGTGAACCAATAACTTCATGGGGCTGTGTAGCGTGTTGTCTGTTTAATAAACCTGCGTTGGGTTTTGCTTTACTATGTTTCAGCCCTGCTCCAATCTCTGCTCCTCACCCCTCTAACTTCTGTCTCATTTCTCCCTCTCCTGCTTCTGACTCTCTGCCACCTCCAGCACCTGTCCTGAGCTCCTCTCTGCCTCCACACCTCCTGTTTCTTTGACACTGTCTTATCCCCACTGCCTTTTCCCCTGAGCAGCCAGGTTTCTGCCTCAGTTTCTTTCTTGGCTGTCTCCTCCTTGCCACCAGGCTTCTTTTTTTTATTTTTCCCTCCCATGCACCAGTGACCTCAAGTAACCCTGAGGCCACTTGATCTTAAGTAAACCCAAGCCTCAGTTCCTCAGTCAGCTTCTCTCTAGTCCACCAGTTCTAATTCTAGTTCTGACAAGGATCCCAAGTATCCCAGGTACCCCAAGCACACACATACATACCATACCATCCAAGTTAGGAACTTACCTATGTGTAGGTGGGTTGTAAGTGTGTGAACTGGTGTGTGTGTGTGTGTGTGTCTGTCTGTCTGTCTGTATGTCATCGTGTGCATGATATACAAATTAGTGATCTGTGTATATGTACTGAGTGTGCAGGTATTGACAATTGATTTTTGTCTAAATTTTAGTGTGTAGTGTGTATGTGCTTGAATTGGTGATAGGTATGCATGTGCCTAGGCTGGGTTGGATGTGTATGTGCCTGAGTGGGTAGTGTATGTGAGTGTATGCACCTAATTGCTTTGTGCGTTAGTATATGTGCAATTGTGTCACACCCTCCTGTCTAACAGTACAATATTGAGATCCTGAGAGTTGGCCTGACCCCACAGGGCAACAGAATCTGGGTTCCTTAGGCCCTAGTGGATGTGGTGGTCAGTGGCATGAATCAGCCCTGGTCACACTCCATCTGTTTTGTTTGTCACCACTGCAGAATATGTGGCCACCTGTAGGGCGACAAAAAGTAGGCATAGCTGAGGGAAGCAACTGAGGGGTGCCCAGGGGGATTAGCTAGGTTTAGGTCTAGGTCAGGCACTCAGGCCTGCTTTAGGAACCAGAAGTGGGACAGTGGATAAGTTAAGGACTAGAGGGACATCTATTGTATTATAGGGGGAAGCAGGGATAAACTAGTTATGGATAGGGAAGGCAGGCAAGGAGCAGGAATAGGCATACCTAGCTGGGCAAGAGGTGGAACCTGGAAGAGGACCCTAATGGCAGCTCTGCCTGATTACACCAGTGTCGTTTGAGGGAGAGGTAGGCATGATCACCACCCCAGCTGCTCCAGATGCCTGAGGTGAAATATCCTGTCTTGTGCAGCTCCTACCCCAAGTACCCTCTGCATGCCTCATACAGGGAGGGCACCACCATCCTGCTAAAGGTGGTGTTTGTGGGCACTTGGTTAAATGGGGCCATGAGTGCCATGAGCTGCCTGAACCCTGGCTGCTCAACTAAGGAGAAGGGATGGCTATCCAGATAAAGCATCTCCCCAATGCTCTGGGTGATTTTGCTTGCCTTGGGAATATGCCCCCCTTTGTCTGCAGCTTTCTCCCACTGCTCCAGGGTGGTCTGCCTCTGCTTTGGGGGGGATGGGGGCTTTGGAGTGAGCGGGGGACTTTCCTTTGGCCATGCTATCACTGGTGCCAGGCTGAGGAGGAGGAAGGGCAAGGGGGTGCTGCCTCCTGAGGTGAAGCAGCATCGCCATGGTGGTGAAGTGTTTCACCTCCTTGCCCCAGCTGATCTGGCTTTGGCAGTGCTGGCAGATAGCAAACTGGGATCATCTGTTAGCTCAAAATACTTCCACACTATGCTACTCACCTGCTTCTGGGTTGAGCGTGGGGATGCTGCCTTCTCCTCCTCCTCAGCAGGTTGAGGCACAACAGCAGGAGGAGCTGCCTCAACTGAGCCACTTGCCTAAGCCTCCACAACCTCAACCTCCTCTGAGGTGCTGCTCCTGGAGAAGGAGACCTGGGTCTAGGGGAACTTTGAGGGGTGTGGAGCACAAACTCTGATTCCCCCTCAGTCCCCAGAATTGCTTGAGCCAGGGTGCTCAGGTCCCCTGGTTCCAGCTCCAGCTCCTCCTCTGGCAGTGGGAGGCTTATGCTGGGAGATGACATTGGGATGGAGGAGACCATGATTCTGCTGTTGGTGCCTATTTATGGAGTTAGGGGAAGTGGTACAGGTGCAGGGACATCAGGTACAGGTACTGCTGCCACCTCCTTGCTTCAAGTGGTAGCAGAAGCCTCATGGCTGCTTGGGAAAAGCATGCATCTATGTTGTGGGGGGAGGGGTACTTAGAGCTCTAGCTCTCTCCCTACCCCTCTCCCTCCCCTGCCAGAAGACCTGGCACTTGGCTTTCCAGCACACTTCATATTAATCTTTCCTGTGCTGAAAAAGGTGTGTGACTGTCTCTCCCTGACTTCTTCTGGGTTGTGTGATTAGTTTGCTTTGTGTTATGTGTAGTGGACTGTGGCAACCTAATGGATCTGAGTATTGACTATGAATAATAACTAATAAATTTGTGTGTTGTTCTTCTGTGATGTTGGTTCTTCTTTTCTGGGTTATGCAATTATTAGATTGTTTTGTGTTGTGCATGGTGGACTCTGGCAGGCTAATAACTATGGTGTGTGTTGCTCTTCTGTGATGTGATGTGTGTAATAACTATATATAATCTCTTCTTCTATGAGATTATATGACTTCATAGATTCATAGATGTTAGGGTCGGAAGGGACCTCAATAGATCATCGAGTCTGACCCCCTGCATAAGCAGGAAAGAATGCTGGGTCTAGATGACCCCGGCTAGATACTCATCTAACCTCCTCTTGAAGACCCCCAGGGTAGGGGAGAGCACCACCTCCCTTGGGAGCCCATTCCAGACCCTGGCCACTCTAACTGTGAAGAAGTTCTTCCTAATGTCCAATCTAAATCTGCTCTCTGCTAGCTTGTGGCCATTATTTCTTGTAACCCCCGGGGGCGCCTTGGTGAATAAATACTCACCAATTCCCTTCTGTGCCCCCATGATGAACTTATAGGCAGCCACAAGGTCGCCTCTCAACCTTCTCTTGCGGAGGCTGAATAGATCCAGTTTCTCTAGTCTCTCCTCATAAGGCTTGGACTGTAGGCCCTTAACCATACGAGTGGCCCTTCTCTGGACCCTCTCCAGGTTATCC
>NW_005842982.1:313330-316168 GCF_000455745.1 Alligator sinensis | reverse complement strand
AGTCTGGTGCCTTGCTGCTGCCTCTCTACAGCCGCAGTGAGAGACTTGTCGTGCCCCTCACTTAGGAACACTGAGGCAAAGAACTCGTTGAGGAGTTCAGCCTTGTCCCCTCTGTCCGTCACCAGTTGTTTCTGCCCATTTAGCAGGGGTCCTATTCCTCCCTGGGCCTTCCTTTTACTCCCAATATATCTAAAAAACAATTTCTTGTTGTCTTTTACTTGGGTTGCCATCCTCAGCTCCATGGCAGCTTTGGCCCATCTAACTGCCTCCCTACAAGCACGAGCAGAGGAGGTATATTCGTCTTTGGTGATCTCTCCCTGTTTCCACTTTTTATGTGCTCCCCTTTTGTCCCTTAGGCTGCCCTGGATTTCTCTGGTCAGCCAGGGAAGCCTCCTGGCCCCTTTCCCCCTTTTGCCTCGCTCGGGGATCGTCTTGCTTTGTGCCCGAAGGATCATTTCCTTAAGGCACAGCCACCCTTCTTGGGCTCCCATCACTTCAAAACTCCTACTCTGCAGTGCGTCCTTGACTAATTGCCTGAGTTCATTGAAATCAGCTTTCCTAAAGTCTAGCACTTTCACCCTACTAGTTACCTTACCCACTCGACGTCTTATGGTGAATTCTATTATTAGGTGATCACTGTCCCCCAGATGGCTACCGATCTGTAGGTCCCCAACCATGTCATCCCCTGTTGCCAATACCAGATCCAGTATGGCCAATACCAGATCCAGTATGGATCTTCTATGATCTGTGTGTGCACGTGTAATGTATGCTTCCCTGCACAGTGATGGATCACACTGCCAGGGAAAACACTGAGCTTTCTTTTGTAAAACTTTGCAAAAGAAAAGAAAAGAAAAGAAAAGAAAAGAAAACACATAAAAAAACAAAAAGAGAACAAATATGAATTGAAATAAATGAATTGGATAAGGATTAAGTAGAGAGAGTCTAAGCTAAACTAAACTAAGCTATATCCTACCCAATCCTTTATAAAAACAAAAAGGAGCAGGGAACTGACTGACTAGGACGCAAGCCAGGCAGTTCAGTACCTTTCTGCTGCTGTTGCTCACTCAGAACCAGCTGACAAAAGGCACAGAAAGCCTTCAGACAGAGGCTTTTATACTGTTTCTATGTCCTTCCCCTAGCCACTGTGATTGGAAGGGCAGTCAGAGACAACTCACACTCACTGGCCAGCTATAGATGTCAATTCTTCCCCCCCTGCTCCCCTTTCCTTCTTCTAACTTTCTGTTTCCCCGTGAAGACTGCCTTCTGAATTGCTGAATCTTTTCCAAATCTTTTCTGAAGCGATTCAGAGGTTCCGAATTGATTTAAAAAGTTTTAAGCTTCTAGCATTTCAGTTCAGATTTGGAGCTATGGATCTGGATTTTGATTCGGATTTGGAGTTCATTGAGCTCTTGCTGGCTGGGCTCAGACTCTGATCTTCCAGGTGTAAGTGTCTGAAAAGATTGGGCAGAAATTTAGGTATCCACAGATGTAGACACCGCATGGCGATAAAATAAAAAATTGCTTTAAGTTGTTTACATAGCATTTTTTGGCCTAGACTATCCTGGATGCCTGCACAGGCAGCATCTGTCTTCCTATGTGCATTTGAGAGGCTCAATGCAGCCTCCTATGTGCAAACTACTGCTATGTATGCTGGACAAGGAGAACAATGCCTGTGGGATCCAGATACATCATTGGGTCTGGACCCCTGGATGTCCACCTTTGTGCCAATGAAAAACAGAATAATACCAAAATGTTGGTTGTCCAGATAGTATTTTTTTTAGTCTGAGAATCTCTTGGCATCCAGGCAAAATAATTAGCACACCACCCCTAATATCTAGACACCTCTGATTTTAACATTAAATGCCACACATATCTAAACAAAAATACCACAGTCTGCCTCCCACAGTATAGTCACATTAGACATAAAACACCCAGAACAACACAAGAGGAGAAATACAACCTGATTTTACAAATTTACAGCCCTCTTTTTTCCTCCTTCCCAAGTGCCTGAGATTGACTTTGCAACACATCAAGAATTTCAAATTCTAACAGGGGGGGCAAAACTCTATGTGAATACAGGATTCTCCTCTTGCTTAATCTGTCCTTTGGGACTGAATATACACTAGAGCTATATCATACTGTTAAGTTTGTCCAGTTAGAATCATAACAGATCAGTCTTTGGATCAGAGGGAACTAGGAAACTGTAACAGAGAAAGTCTTGGAGGGGTAATCTTTGAAACAACCAAACTCAGGGTAATGCTATGTTACTCTTCCAGCTACCTAACAAAGCTAAACCTAAAAAGGTGTAAATCAGAACCCTAGCCTAGGTTCTGGAGAGAGATTGGGTCAGTTTACAAACAAATTTAAACTATTTTGGACTAATCAAGTAATGATGATTACCAAAGAGGAGTATACCTCCTCTGCTCGCACTTGTAGGGAGGCAGTTAGACGGGCCAAAGCTACCATGGAGCTGAGGATGGCATCCCAAGTAAAGGATAACAAAAAATTCTTTTTTAGATATATAGGGAGTAAAAGGAAGATCCAGGGTGGAAGAGGACCCCTACTAAATGGGCAGAAGCAATTGGTGACGGACAGGGGGGACAAGGCTGAACTCCTCAACGAGTTTTTTACCTCAGTGTTCCTAAGTGAGGGGCAGGACAAGGCTCTCACTGGGATTGTAGAGAGGCAGCAGCAAGGCACCAGACTGCCATGTGTAGACCCTGAGATGGTGCAGAGTCACTTGGAGGAACTGGATGCCTTTGAGTCGGCAGGCCCGGATGAGCTCCATTCGAGGGTACTGAAGGCACTGGCTGACGTCATTGCACAGCCACTGGCGGT
>NW_005842982.1:296452-312470 GCF_000455745.1 Alligator sinensis | reverse complement strand
CTGGTCAGACCGCAGTTGGAATACTGCGTGCAGTTTTGGGTGTCACACTTCAAGAGGGATGTGGATAGCCTGGAGAGGGTCCAGAGAAGGGCCACTCGTATGGTTAAGGGCTTGCAGGCCAAGCCCTATTAGGAGAGACCTGGACCTCTTCAGCCTCTGCAAGAGAAGGTTGAGAGGTGACCTTGTGCCTGCCTATAAGTTCATCATGGGGGCACAGAAGGGAATTGGTGAGGTTTTATTCACCAAGGCGCCCCCGGGTGTTACAAGAAATAATGGCCACAAGCTAGGAGAGAGCAGATTTAGACTAGACATTAGGAAGAACTTCTTCACAGTTAGAGTGGCCAAGGTCTGGAATGGGGTCCCAAGGGAGGTGGTGCTCTCCCCTACCCTGGGGGTCTTCAAGAGGAGGTTAGATAAGCATCTAGCTGGTGTCATCTGAACCCAGCAGTCTTTCCTGCCTATGCAGGGGGTTGGATTCGATGATCTATTGAGGTCCCTTCCGACCCTAGCATCTATGAATCTATGATGTCCAAGTTAGGGGCATTTCATAGAAAATGCTCTGTCAACAAACTCCTCCCCACTAAACCAAAGGGGCATGTCACGCACCTCCATTGATGTGTACCCAGTATGGCACAGGGTGGTGGAACTAAGGCAATCTCTCAACTAGACAAGTTCAAAACTTGTCTGGGATTATGACATACACACTAGCAATGATAATCTTTGTGGAAGGCTAATCAACCACATCCCTTCATTTGGCAACTGTAGTCAAAGTGTTGACACAATTCTTATATCAGTAATTGAATTCCCTCTGTCCACCGTCACTCCTTGTTTATGGTAAGGGCGCAATGGATCAGGAAACAATTCTGAAAAGGAACTGAGAATGTATCTGTTTTTCTCTGACCTTCTGTGAGAGAGAAAGCTGGCGTGAATGTACCAACAGCAGGGGGGTGAGCTAGTCTTGTGACCTTCTTCTAACGATAAACAGTCATAATTCTTTTTTAATGAACTTGTACAAGCTGTCAATTTGTGGGGATTGTGCTGGTTTGTGGTAGCCCGTCAGTGGAAGGGCCAGGAGGTCAAATAACTGAATCAGCATCTTGCATATAAGAATTTTCTGTTTTCTTGTTGCAAGCTTTGCTTATTCAAATAGCTCTTGGCTATAAAAGATTTTAAAAAATTTGCCATAAATTCTTGTAGCAAGAATTCTATTTGTTTTTCAGAAGTGGGAGTTTTTATGGCATTTGGAGCAAATGATTACAGTGTTTGCAAAACAACAGCAAACATCTGGAAATAGATGCCATGCCATTTTTCAGCTTGAATCTGATTTTTTTTTATTGGGGAAAAAACAGAGGGATATGTATTAATCCTATGTAAATTGTCAGTGAAGTTATGGTAATTTATGTTTTAGACTTGTCCCAAAACTTTTGGTCTGTTCTGTGGGCCAGTTGGGATGCCTAGGCCTTTTTGTGGGTACATTAACATTCTCATGTATTGAATGCAAGTGGCTAACTTACTCTGATAAAGCTTCAACTTGCTCATCATTCTCAAAGCCTCAAGCAACAATCAGTGTGTACTCCTGTGGCAAAGTCTTGGTCTCTTCTGTCAATTCTCTTGACAAGAATGTTGTCAAATCTCATTTTTTTTCTCTTATCTGATGAACTTATTTCAGGAGGCTAGTAGTTATACCTCACGTGTGTCTATGATGTGGCATAGTCGCCTCAAGGCACCGTATCTTCTCTGTCTTCTTTCTGCCCATATACAGTGTGGGGGATACACATTAGTCACCAGTTCAGGTCAGGTGATGAGGTGACTAAAAGCTACTAATAGCCACAGTACTTGTCACCAAATGCCTTAACACTTCTGGGCTTTTCAGTGGTATATTTGTATAATTTAAATATCAACTTGGCCAATCAGGATAGTGCATGTTACCTGGTGTCCTTGGCATTTAACTTGTTGTTGTTTAAATGTTTAAAATACTCATGCAGAGTTGTCAGTGGGAAGTATGAATAATGTAAATAACCAAAATGTATGAATTCCTGCCAAATTCTGTGCACACACCAACAAATATGGTTAACAGGTTGAACCAATTCTTTCTCATTGGAATTTAATATCTTTTCCTATTCTATCTCTTCAATGGTGACTTTAGGAAAGATAGCTATTGAATCTTCTTGTAATGAGATCATATATTTTTTAGAAAAGGAAAGTAATCACTAGTTTTAGGCAAGCTTTATTGTATTAAATTTCTAACAATATTGGATGATGATTTTTTTTTTTGCACATGAATATTAGAAAGGAAATCTTTTAAATTGTCCAAGTGATGTTACAACATTAGATGTACCCATAGCTAACTTGGTTGACTAATTAATTTGTTATCTTGAATTACTTTAAATGTTTTGGAAGTATCGTCTTATAAACCTGAATATACATTTTTATCACTAAAATTTTGCCTTCTGCTTTAAAAGTATATTTTGATTTGGGTTTAATTCTGTGGAAGTATATTTTCTAAATATTTCTGTCAGTTTTAAGAATTTTCAATGGTTACCCATACCAAAAAAGGCCACAAACTTTAATTCATATTTAGATGTACATGTTCATGGTAATATAACATGCTTCTTCTGGTATAGTCTATCTTGTCTATTTAGATTTGAAACTCCATATTAGGTACTCTAAACATGGCCATAAATAATTGTAATCATTATTATTTTTCTCTTTCCTTCCCACCATTTTCTTCACAATGTTTGTTTTATTCACTTGCATTTTCTCTTATTCCATTTGTAAGCTTTTGGGGACAGTGCCCTTTTGGTCTAATTGAAATTAAAAGAAGTTTTGCTATGGACTTCAGTGGAACCAGAATAATTATCCTTACCCATGTTGTTTTTCCGTATTACCCACAATTTCTGGTTGCTCAAAAATATGTAATGTTGGGGGTGGGGAGGGGGGGAGGATGAACTCATTTTTCATATATGAATGTATTTATAAATTCATTTCCTGAAGCAGATATCAATTCTCCTTCCATTTCCATCTTCCCCCTTCTCTAAAATGTTTAAATCAGTGATATTTAATGGACTTGAGCTATAATTTCTACCCACAATCTTAACAATAGCAATTTCAACTTTAAATGTGCCTGCTTGGTGCTTCCTTTGTTAGGCTACCTTTGAAAAATATGCATTGGCTCAAATCTTGTGTTTAGTTAGCAACATACAGCAAATGCAGCAGTTTGTGCATAGTGTACTATATAGCCTGTGTGCTCTGACTTGTGCCAGTTACAATGAGACAGCCCCAGATCTATAATGCTTGTGTATGAATCTTGCTTTTCATGCATAAAGCCACCCTACCTTTCTACAGAAGAGGACTATTGTCTCCTACTAGCTTACTAAGGGGCTGTTCCTCAATCCACTGATTATAATGGCAAAACTCCAGTTGGTATCAGTAATACCAACTGGATTGGTATCAGTAATACCAACTTTATAATAACCCCTTTGCTTGCCATTTTATATGCAGTAATAAAGGTCCTACACATAAAAAAGGTCCTGCAAAAAAGATCTATTTGTCTGTAAATCAGCCCAGGTGCCCTGTCTATGATGGGTTGAAAGGTAATAAAGTAGTTTACTAGGTCATATACTAGTGTGGCCTCTATTGAAAACTAATACCCATGCCACTTCTGTCTGTGTTAGAAATTTGTTTAGCCCCATTATCATTCTGTCTGACAACCACAGGATCTTCAATATATTTATCCTCATAACACCAAGTGTTGGCATCACCATTTACTAATGGGAAACTGAAGCACAAAGAGGCTAGATGGCACATCCAAGATTACACAGGAAGTCTTTGGTGGAGCAAGGAATAGAACTCACATATTGTAACGGACAGTGGGCACATCTACATGTGCAATAATGCACTTTCCCTAATGTGCATTAAATATAGTACCTCCAATGTGAGGTACTAAATAAATGTGCATTAGGTTTCCCTAATATACAGTAGCAAAAGCACCTATTTTTTTAGTTGTGTAAGTTGTAGCTGTGTTGGTTTAGGAACATAGGAAAACAAGAAATTCTGGTGTGCATAAGGACAATATGTAGGAGAAACCAAACAATAACTGCACACCATAATGAATGCACACAGCAAATCTATCAAAGACAAGAATACCCAATTACCTGTGGGGTTACATTTCTCACAAGAAAATTAGTCTCTCTGCAATCTCTCAGTTCTATTCCTCAAAGGGAATTTACAAAATACCTTTTACAGACAAGCCTATGACCTTCACTTCATCAATCAGCTGGATACAAAAAATCATGGAGTAAATACAGATATTGGATTTATGATGTGTTATAACCTGCCTAACATCTGACTCCCCAGGTAAACCCTCCACTTTTTACCAGCTATTCTCATTCCCTTCTCCCCTACCCTCCTGTCTCTCATCCTTTGACTATAGCTACATTCATTCCCCCATCTTCCCCTGGCCCCCACCTGTCTCTCATCTACTGACCACCTCAATTTACATTTTAACTGATTAGCTTTCTTACATACATACTGGCCTGTGGTTGCTTTACCACTCCATTCAGGATGAGCACAGGTCATCTGCAAATGCTTCCTCAGCCTCATGAAAAGTGTTTGTGCCCAAAAGCTTGCTAAGAAGAATTTTTCCAACTATTTGAGTTGGTCTAAAAAAAGATATCAGATTTACCCAAATAACTTTGTCTGCTTTTTTAGTGATGCTTAATGCACAGTAGCCTATTCTACTGCACAATAACGTATTTGCACATTTTCATGTGATGCTTTAATGTACGGTAAAACAGGCTACTGTGCATTAAAGCACAGGTATAGACATTAGGGGTGTGTGAAAGGCCGTATTCAATTTGGATTTGGATTTGGCCTAAATCAGAGACAGTGATTCGATTAGTTGATTCAGATCACTGTCCCCAATTTGATTCAGCCAAATTTGAATCTGAAGATTTGGTGCTGATTCGGTGAATCAATGATTCAGCCATAGACACAGCTTTTAATGTTTTTTCTACATACCTCAAGGTACCAGGTGCGGCTTGTGAATGCTGTGATGCTGGGGCAGATGGAGTGTCCCACAGGGAGTGCAGAGGGGCCCCTCGCATGCTTGGTAGCAAACCCTGAAGTACTTTTGGTCCACTTCTGGGTCCACTGGGGAGTGTGCAAGGTGCCCCCCTTGTATCCCCTCAGCTTGGTGGTCGGCCATGGGGGGACCCTGGGTGCCCCCCACCCCAGACCCAGAAGACACCAACTGCTGAGCCAGGAGGCCCCACAGAGTGTTCACTGTTGGAACTGGAAGTGGAAGGGAAGTGCTTCTGGTCCTCTTCTGGGTCTGCTGCCAAGTGTGCTGGGGACCTCACCTCACAACACTCCTGTGGGACACTCCATCTGCCCCAGCATTGCAGCATTCACAAGCCTCCTCCTACCTTGAGGTATGTAGAAAAAACATTTAAAGCTGTGTCTATGTCTGAATCTATGAATCTTTCCAAATCTCCCTGAATCGATTCAGATGGTTCTGATTCAATTCAGAGAGATTAAAGGGTCTCCTGATTTGATTCAATTCAGATTCAGAGATGGGCCATTGAATTGGGCCAAATCTCCACCAAATCGAATCAGGGATCAAAACTTCGCACAGCCCTAATAGACATGCCTTATATAAGCTAAATGAAATGCACTGTAATGTAGATGTGCAACAGCTGGTGGAACAACCCTGCTAACTGAATGTGAATTGCAAAACTGTGCATACTCCATATAACTACAACTCTCAGGCTGTCTATAGATGTACTCTGTAGGGCTGTGTGAAGCTTTGGTCACTGATTTGATTTGGTGGAGATTCGGCCTGATTCGGTGTCTGAATATCTGAATCAGAACTGAATCAAAAGACCCTTTAATCTCTCCAAATTGAATCAGAACCCTCTGAATTGATTCAGAGAGATTCGGAAAGATTCAATGATTTGGACATAGACACAGCTTTAAATGTTTTAAAGCTACCAGGTGCTCGTGAATGTTGAGATGGTGGGGTGGATGGAGCATCCCGTAGGAGCACCGCGGGGGCGGGTGGGTCCCCAGTGCACTCAGCAGCAAACCCAGAAGTGGACCAGAAGCACTTCCAGTCCACTTCTGGGGAGCACGCAGAGCCCCCCTCCCTGCATGCCCCCAGCTCAGTGACTGGTGCCTCCTGGGTCTGGGGGGCACCTGGGTTCCCCCACAGCCAATCACTGAGCCAGGGGGGCATGGGGAGCCCCCTGCACACTTGGCAGTGGGCCCGGAAGTACCCCAGTTCGCTTCCAGGTTTGCCGCCGAGCACACAGGCCCCCCCTCCCCCCATGCTCCTATGGGATGCTTCATCTACCCCAGCATTGCAGTGTTCATGAGCTGTGCCTGGTACCTCGAAGTATGTAGAAAAAATATTTAAAGCTGTGTCTATGGCTGAATTGCTGATTCTCCAAATCAGCATCGAATCTTCAGATTTGGATTCAGCCAAATCGAATCGCGACAGTGATCTGAATCAACCAATCAAATCGCTGTCCCCGATTCAGGCTGAATGGGAATTCAAATTGAATATGGCCCATTTCACACACTCCTAGTACTCTTACATATTCTAATTAGAATGCATTGGAGCAGACTTGATTGAACTTGATTGACTTGTTGAATCTGCTCTGAATTCTAATTAGAATGCTCTAGTGTCGTCTCAGCATCATATGTATTAAGCCCACTGTGTTTTAGAATGACTGCAGGGGTGCTTTAGGTAAACCTCATTAAATAAGCTTTAGTTAAAGCACCCCCACAGTGATTTTGAAATGCAGGAGTCTTAATACACATGATGTTGAGCTGTTTTAATTAGAGCAGCTGGGAACTGCTCTAATTAAAACACCCCCTCTCCACTTCTGAGCACCTGTATAGGCAACCTCAGAGACCCTGGGGCTTGGGAGATAAAAAATAGAGGAAGCAGGAGCAGAATGTGGGAAGCAGCAGCAGAGCACAGATACAGTAGCAGAGGGGAAACATGGTTGGGGATGCCAGAGGAGTGACAGAGCCAGGACTGTTGGACTATAGCAGCAGGACATGGATGTGTGGACAGCAATTGACTGCTCTCAGGACTAGAGTCTGGTCTGGGACACCTCTGGAGGTGTGCAGAGGAAAGGTTCTTTGAGTGTCTGTAGGTCAGTACTAGTGCATGTTATTAGTTACCTGTTCTTGAGTGAATACACCACTGTGTTACTGCTTGTCATCAGTTATTCAGCTTCTAAGTGTATGTATTTTAATGTTAATGTTTATCTACCTGTATTTGTTTATTTCTCCCTAACCCGTTGGCTTATGACCCTAATCCTCAGCATTTTCTGTATAAAATTGGGAACCTTCCTTTTGCCTTCCTGTGCCAGTTCTTGGCATTGTGAGGCTTATTATAATGTCTTGAGTACCCAACAGTTGCCCTAATCACAAGCCTAGCACAACATTACTATAGCGTAAGATATCTTCAAGACTACTGAGCCCTATATTGTCTGCTTGTATAAATACATTTATAAAGAGACACAAATACGTTTTATTAGCGTTAGGGTCATATTATTTCAGGTTATAGTAAAAAAAAACTCTATGGACTTTGGGTAAGGCCCTAGAGTGTGAGTTCAGTTCCTGGATATGCCACAGATCTCTTGCGTGAGCTTGGAAAGTAAACTTCTTTTTCTCTTATTGTGCATGTACATTGCCCAGCACAAGAGGCACTGAATTCCCCCACGGCTTCTAGGCATGACCAGCATAATATGGAACAGGAGCACATATTTTCAGTGAAGAGTTGTGCTTCAAAAAAAGAGAGCAATGTGTTCTGTAGATCTGTACCCAAAAGATTCCTCTGACTGAGTGCTTTTTAAGTGTGTGTTGTGTGTTTTATGTAGTGTTCAGTGTCCTAATTATACAGCCCACATAGTTTTTGGAGTGCCAGTATTGTGTAGTAACCTGGATACTAGCCTACTCAATCATTTTCTTCTGGGTTTCTTTTATTGTTTGTTTTCGCTTGCCGATTTAAACTCCATCATCCTAGGGGAATGTAAATGATGGCCTCTGCACTCACTTCCATAGTATGTGCTGGGCTGCTGTTGCCACAAACACCTCTTTCAATCTCTGAAGAATCCTTCAACCCTGAAAACAGGAGGAATGAAATCACCTAATGGGGGCAGAGAGGAGGAAGCAACCCTTTTGAAAACAGGCCCCAGAAAATGAGACCAGTTAATTAGGGGCTTAGTCTCTTCTCAGTGTGTAGCTTGGGTAACTCCTAGCAACATTAATTTGAGTTGCAAACAAGCAGCCAGGGGAGGTTAGGCAACCTAAGTGTGGTCATTTTTATTAATATAAATTTCTCTCTGTTGCAGTGGTAGAGCTAACAGTGAGATCAGTTTCCTGAGGACCTTAGGTTGGATTTGCCAATAACATATCTAGAGGTAAAACATGAGACAAAACTGCTATTTTCCAAGTGGACAAAGAAAAACAACCTAAGGAGGATTTGATTATTTACTTTGTGCAACAAGAACATCCATTATAGAAACAAAACTAAGTGTGAAAATCCAATTGCACTTAATTTCCTGAAGGAAGGAGAAGCTTGCTAGTGCTGCTAAAATTATTATGACATGAGGAGTTTAGGCATGTTATGTTTAAATATGTACTAATAACTCTCTTCTCCAGACACACTCTGTGGCATGTAAATTAAGCAATAAAATAACCATTTTATGCATATGAGCAAGATAATATTTTGTAACAAAATAACAAGAAAAGTAGTGATTTCAATGTCTGGTTTCTTAACTCAGAGCAGATTTGCCTTCCAAAGCTATTTGACTAAGAACATTAAAACAACATACAGGATAGTTAACTTAGAGAGCAGCAATTCCCAAACTCTGACAGATTGTGTACCACCAAAACTATACAGTCTTAAGTATCACCAGCAATTTTTTCATACACATAAGTAACAGACTATGTATTAAAACATTTAAACCTTTAGTAGTTATAAAACATTGTTTTATCAGTTACAGTAGACATATAAAATACTTAAAACACTTTTTTAAAAGATCGTGATTAGTTGCACGATTAAAAAACTTAGTTGCACTTGTGATTTTAATTGTACAGCTAAAAACTCAAAATCAGGTGCAGAAAAAGTCAAAATTATGCAGGTACTTTGTGTGGTTGTGGGGTGGGGGTGGGGATGGGGTTTGTATGGGGGAATTTGTGAAGGTGTGGGGGCTGCAAGTGTGTGCAGGGGTGGGGGGTATTGGAGCCTGGGTTGGGGGTGGTCCCTGCATGCCCTGGCAGGATGTAGGCTACTGTGGTTCAGGAGTGAGGGGCAACAGCAGGGCTGAAGGGGCTTTGTTTTGGGAGTGACAGACACACACAGACAGACATGCACAGCGCCAGGTAAGTCTATAGAGGGAGAGGGGCAGATCAAGGCCCCCACAGTGAGGGAGGAATGGGGCAGGGGCAAGGGTGAATGGGACTCTGGGGCTGGGGTGGGTCATGGGATGGAGCCATGGGTGGCTTGTCCAAGGGTGCTGGGGGGGCATGGCTCCGCACCTTTATGTGCACCCTGGGTGAAGCATGAGAGGCATGTGCACAGGGCAGAGGTGGGCTGCCCATTGCATGCTGGGCTGTGCACCATATGGCACTGCCTCCAGACCTGCACAGGATGCCATGTGCCTAACACACACTGGCTAAGTGTGTCTCTGCCTGCCTGCAGTGGCAGGCACATAGCATCCTGTGCAGGAGGCAGTGGCAGTGAGGTGGGGGAGGGCTGTGTGCAGTCAGGGACAAGCATAGGGGGGGCACGTGCTACCCAGATCTGTGCGTGGGGTGGAGGCAGGCTGGGAGCTGGGCTCTGCAATATGTGGAGCTGCCTCCAGACCTGCGTGGGATGCCATATGCCTGCCACCACAGGGCGGGTGGAGGCACTCAGTCAGTGCACAGTAGGCACACGGTGTACTGTGCAGGTCCGGAGGCAATGGCAGCACCAGCACGGTGCAGAGCCCAGCATGCAGTGGGCAGCCTGCCTCCCCCCACACTGATCCTGGGAGGCACGTGCCCCCCATGCCTGCTCTGGGTTGTGTACAGTGGCAGGAACCTTTAACACCCCACTGCCTCTGGAACCATGCTGAATGCCATGTACCTGCCATGTGCAGGCTGAGTGCCTCTGCCCTCCTGGTGGCAGGAGGCACATGGCATGCCATACATGTCCAGAGGCAGTGCCACATGGTGCAGAGCCCAGCATGCAGTGGGCAGCCCACCTCCGCCCCATGCACAGATCTGGGGGGCATGTCCCCCATGCCTGTCCTGGGGTGCACCCAGTGGGGGGAGCCCCCCACATCCCTTGAAAGGCTCAGGCTGCCTTTGTGCCAGCTCTGACATGGAGACAGGGTGAGCTGGCCCAAGGGGAGAAATACCCTGGGGAGCAGCAGGCTGCCATTTTGCTCTGCACCACACTACAGCTGCCTCTGGAACTGCATGGGACACCATGTGCTTGTTCTCACCAGGTGGGCAGAGGACACAGTGCAGCCAGCATGCGGCAGGCACATGGTATGGTGTGAGTCTCCCGGGGCAGTGGCAGCATGGTGCAGAGCCTAGTGTACATCAGCAGCCTACCTCTGCCCCACACAGATCCAGGGGGCACCTGTCACACATGCCTCCCCTGGGGTGTGTGCTATGATGGGGAGCACCCTCCCCCCACATCCTTGGATGAACTGCCTGGGCTTTGACCATTCCACTACCCACCTTGGGGCCCCATTCATGACAGCCCCTGACTCTGCCCCCTACCTTCCTGACCGTGGGGGCCTTGATCTTCCCCTGCTTCCCTCCAACACACTTACCTGATGAGTGCTGCTCCACACGCAGTGCTGTGTTCCTGGCCATGTGAAGCAGGCTGCTGCTGGGCTCTGGGTGTGTGCAGCCCCTCCCCCAGCCATTTGTGTACCACTTCCAGGTCATCTGCATACCACTGGTGGTACACATACCACAGTTTGGGAACACTACTATAGAGAGTTCAATCTCTTTTTGAAGACCCCAAGGTAGGGGAGAGCACCACTTCCCTTGGAAGCCCATTACAGATTATGGCAACCCTAACCATGAAGAAGTTCTTTCTGATGTCCAACCTAAATCTACTCTATCAGCTTGTGGCCATTGGTCCTGTTTATTCCAAGGGGTGCTCTGGTAAACACAGCATCTCCTTTCCTCATAGGGCCTTCCCTGCAAGCCTCTAACCATACAAATGGACCTCCTCTGGACCCTCTCAAGGTTTTTCACATCCCTGACCTGGTCATAGAGAGAAACAAGGTTAGTCAGCTCAGAAACACGGGAATTCAGCTCCTACTTCTATAAATCTAGCCTTCAGGTTCCTTTGTTTTGTGTTTAAGATTACTTTTTTATATAATTATTTTTAGAATCCAAGTCCAACCAGAGGAGTTCTGCAAGATAGTGGCTTATATGAAGCAAGAGTCTTGGAAGATGTATTCCTCTAAATTTTGTGGTAGGCAGTTTAACATAGTCACACACATGTGCCCTCTTCCTTCACACTATCTAATTGTAAAGGAAGTGCATATCAGGCTGTGGCCTTGGTCTGGCTGGCACAGCAGCTCACCCCAGTCTGTCACTTGCCCAGTGGAACACTGGGGCAGACACAAGAGACCAGAAATCCCATCTGGGCTTAGGTGCACACACACTCCCTGCCAGAGTGGCCAGCCAAGGTCAGTTGACCTCTTACCTCTTGCCATATAAATGCTGAACCCACAAGGGGAGGTGTTTGGGTAGCAAGATGAAATTTTGTACCTAGGCTGCTGCATCCTTGGCTTGTGCTGGTACTGACTCTGATGGATTCTCTGGATGCCTCATCTGGTTAGTCTACTGACCTTGTACTAGTCTTCACCTGGGAAGTGCTAGAAGATCAGGTCCAGCAGTTGCTGGCAGATACTCAGTTCCTTTGCTCCCAGGTCTACCAGCTCCACAGTGAAGTTTCCATGTCAGCCTCCCACCTGGAAGCCCACTTACCCATCCCTTTACCAGAGAGGTACAATGATGACTGACTATGTTTTTGTGGGTTCCTCATGCAATGCCGCATACTATTTGTAGCCCAACGCAACTATTCATAGTTCTACTTCTGAGACTTAGCAAAAGGGAGCCTGGTGGTTAGCTTCCTAACAGAAGATTCTTTGAAATGGGCCCCACACCTTTAGTGCAGTGCATTAGTCCAGTCCTTCAAGATAAGGGAGCATTCCTCAAGGACTTCATAGTCAGGTTTGGAGATCCTCACTGAGCCCAGATGACAGAGATGGTGCTCCAGATCTTGAGCAGGCAAAAATTCTTTATGGAATATGCTTCCTTCCATTACTATGCGGCATCCCACCAGTGGAATGAGGCAGCTCAACTCTATTACTTCTGCTGGGGTCTGTGGTAGGAGATCCAGGATGTGAAGTGGCTTGGGCTGAACCACCCTTAGAATTTGTTGCATTTTTGGGCCTGGCCATCCAGATTGAACTCCACCTCTGGGAATGCAGAGAAGAATTAAAGAGACCTTGCTCCTTCTAGGGCAGCCCCCTGCTATGGTTACTCCCAACTCTACTGCCCCATGACAGAAAAACAGGAACACTCCCAGCAGCATTAGCAGTGCTGTGATGGTGGGTCCCCAGGACACAAGCATGCCATGGGTCCCCAGAAAGGGGGTCAATGTAAATGAGTGATCCTGGGCCTGATGAAGGGGAATGGCTCAGAGTCATCCAAAGTCCTCAAAGCATCCACAGCCCATGAAATCTGTGACCCAGCCCATGGAATCTCCAAGTACTGTTATCTGTCTTCCCCCAAATCCCAGAACAGAACTGTACATTCCCTGTGCTTACTGCCCTCCTGGATTGGACCACCTCACCTATGGGGGATCCCATTCTGTTTGTTTAAAAAAAAAGGATGGGAATTTCTGTTTATGCATTGATTATTGGGCATTGAAACAAATTACTATCCATAATCAATGCCCTCCACCCCTCATGCTAGAGCTGCTTGATTAGCTGAAAATGGCTCACAGTTTTACTAAGCTTGAAGTTTGCAGAGTCTGTAACCTGGTGGAAATCCACTCTGGGGATGAATGGAAGACCTCTGCTAGGACACAGTATGGGCATTTTGGCTGCTTGTAAATGTTAAAAAAAACCATAAAACCCTTGGTGCTTTGCTTTAAGTTCCACACACTCCCAGACTGAGCCTACCATATGCTCAAAAGAGGTAGTGCATTAGTTGGATTTGTCTGGCCCAACATCTGTATAGATCAGGAACTTTAGTGGACATTTTTTGGTGCTTTTATCTAATAGCTGGTTGACTCACCTATTAGATAAAAGCACCAAAAAGCCCTGCTTAAGTTCCCGATCTATATAGATGCTGCAGAGCTGGGTTGAAGTAACTCACTGCTTCTTTCATTAAATGCATTTTTTAAAATGTAATCAGCCTTTGAATATTTAATCATGCCCTTCAGATCTTCAAATGCCCTAGCTACTTTCCAACACTTTAACAATGACGTGCTACAAGAACTACTGGACCAATTTGTAATTGACTACCTGGACAACACAGTGATTTTCTCAAAAGTACCTAGCCAAAGTGTAACACACATTAAGACAGTACTGGAAAGACTGCAACAACACAGCCTGTTTTTGAAATTAGAGATATGCACATTCAACCAAATGATGATCCAGTTCCTTGGATTTGTTCTGTTCCCTGGAGGCCTGAAAATGGACCCCAGGAAGGTTCAGGCCATCCATGAGTGGAAAGCCCCCTGGTATGTCAACGAGCTCCAGAGATTCCTAGGGTTTGCACATTTTTACCAGAGATTCATTGAAAACTTTGCCCATGTATTAAGTCCCCTCATAATGATGTAATGGAAGAATGTCCAGTTCTACCAGTCCAAGAAGGCTAGGCAAGCATTCAGCTGCTTGAAACAAACCTTCATCTCTGCCCCTGTGCTTGTCCATCCAGACTCTGCCCTGCTATTTGTGGCATCTAGCATAATCATGATCATAGGTGTGATGCTCTCCCCATGGCAGGGCCCAGAATAGACCCTACACCCCTGTGCCTTCTTTTCTAGAAAGAACTTGGCCAAGCAGAACAGAATTACAAGATGTTGTATCAGGAACTCCTTGTCATCTATGTAGTATTTGGGGAATAGCAGCACTACCTTGAAGGAGCATGACACAAGATACAGGTCCTCACAGACCACAAGAATTTACAATATTTTTGGAAGGTGAAAGCTCTCAATCAGAGGAAGCTACACTGAACACTTTTTTGTCCCATTTTTATTTCCAAATTATGTAGAAACCAGGTCCAGAAGTGGAAAAACAGATGTACTATTCTGAAAGATGGACTATGACACCCCACACAGGCACCAGCTGAGCCCAGAAATATTCTAAAGGTGCACAATGTGATCGGCGCCACATGACCCATAGACCTGCTGACTTTGCTTCAAGCTGCCACCTGAGAAGCTCCCTCCCCCCCGAGAAACAGACCACTCTCTCTCGACAGCCTCACCAGATACAAGAAGGGATCATATTCACTCAGGTTAATATGTATGTGCCTCTTGGTCTGGCCAGGCTGACCATACTCTATGTGAGCCATGGTTTACTGTTAGTGCCCCCCGCCCCCCAGGAACAGAAAAGACCTATCAGCTGTTTGCTTGATACTTCTGGTGGTCTTGCCTACATGAGATGGTCCAAGACTTCATATACTCCTGTGATCTTTGTGCCCACACTCACCACACACAAACCCTGTGGGCTCCTTCAGCCTCTCCCTGTTCCCCTCCAACCCTGGTCTGCCATTTCCTTAGACTTTACAGTAGAGATGCCCAAATCCAAAGGATATTCCATAGTCCTGATCGTGATGGACCAGTTAACTAAAATAGCCCACTTCATTCCATGCACAGGTCCGCCCTAGGTAAAGACAGAGCTGAATTATGGTTGGACCATGTAGTTTACCATTATGGTCTTCCAGACCACAACTTCTGACTGCAGATCTCAGTTTGCTTCCTGATTCTGGAGGGAGGCCCTGTGTTTGCTCGGAGTTTATGCTCAGCTCTCATCCTTGTATCAACCACAAAGAAATTGTCAAGCAGAGAGAACAAGAGGTGCTAGAGCAGCACCTCTGGTGATACCTCAATTTCCAGCAAGACAATTGGGCTCTCCTGCTAACACTTGCCACGTTTGCCTATAACAATTCCATGTACCCTTGACTGGGCAAATGCTCTTCTTTGCCAATTATGGATTCCAACCTGGTTACACCCCACCCACCCACATTTTCTGATAACTCTGCAGCTATGCAATGGGTACAACATGTGCAGGAAGTTCAAAGGAAACTAAAAGCCCAGCTGGAAAAGGCAAAGGAAGCATACAAATGGCATGCAGACTAACATCAGCAGCAGGGGCTTGCTGACTTGGTAGGACACAAAGTATGGGTGTTGACCCCCCATGTAAAGCTGCACAACTACAATGGGCCAGATTCTGACACCTTTTTCTGACCTTGAGAGGAATCTTATTCCATGAGGACTCAAGTGGCTTTCCTGGTGCCAGCCTGATTTTGCATGGGCAGAGGGTATGAACCATTAATTACATGAGTGCAAAACACCCCGCTGTAGACAAGCCTGTGTGCATGCATGCATTTCAGTCCCAGCAGCAGGTCTCTCCTCTCTTGCTTTTCCTTTGTAATGAAGAAAGATGTGGAGACACTACCTGAGCAAGACAGGTGACACATGCAAGGAGTGCCCAGGTAAGAAACAGGGGTCTAGATAGTCTTCCTAATCAGGGGGTGGCATGCACAGCTATGCATGGCCTTAAATGCCTGTATACCAATGCTCATAGTATGGGGAACAAACAAGAGGAACTCACCCTCAGAATAGCCAGTTCAAACCAGACATAGTAGGGCTTACAGAAATGTGGTGGGCAGTTAGCATTAGGGGCTATAGGCTTTACAGGTGGGATAGAGAAGGAAGGAAGGGAGGGGGTGTGGCGCTCTATGTCAAAGAGCAATA
>NW_005842982.1:294504-295326 GCF_000455745.1 Alligator sinensis | reverse complement strand
ACTGGTTCAACTGTCCGGATTTGGTGCCTGGGTCGCGGGGTCATGAGCTTCTCGTTCAGCTCCGGGAGGACCTGGAGACCAAGGGCCGTCACGTGCCCAGATGGGGTTTAACCAAGTGGAAAAAGGGAAAAATGATGAATGTGTTGTTCCGTACAGTAGCGGGTCTACTAAGGGAATATGCAAATTTAGAGGTTCAACTGCATACGGCGGGCAAGGAGTCGCTAGAGCGGACGGCAGAGAACTCCAGAGCGACGCCTATCAATAGTGCCGGCCGCATGATGCCGCTGATAGAAAATGGCGCCGAAAGAAATGTGAGCCATCCGGAGAACTCGGAAAAGAGGGGCGGAGCTTTGGGAGAACCGGCGGGGATCCGCCTAGCGACCCGGCCCCCTGAGGTGACTTCGTTCCCAACGGCCCCACCTCCTTGCCACGGGGAGGAGGCAATGGGAGGAGGGATATATCC
Source organism: Alligator sinensis (assembly GCF_000455745.1). NCBI lineage: Eukaryota > Metazoa > Chordata > Crocodylia > Alligatoridae > Alligator > Alligator sinensis. The sequence continues at coordinate 294,863 of NW_005842982.1, read as the reverse complement.
AACGCTCCCACCTGATGAATTTAACTCTCTCTCTGCCCAGCTCACCCAATAGCTGTGATGAAGCGTGTTGCAGATGAAGAAGGTACCACGCGTACCACTGTTACCTCTTGCACACACACCCGACCAGAAATATAGGAACTTTGCAGAGAATCTAAAATAAAAGCAGAAGAGACTTTGGCCATGTGGCTGGGGCGATTGATAATAGAATTCGGATCTGACATCTTAGATAGGGAAGAAGCGAGTGCCCTGACACGGCAAGCGGCGTGGAGCGGAGGGCGTGCCACTGATCTGAACGTGGTCATGGACAGTGCACACTGGCCCATCCCACTCCCGGCGCTTGTAGTGGGACAGGTAACCCA
>NW_005842982.1:288127-288991 GCF_000455745.1 Alligator sinensis | reverse complement strand
TAGGGAAAGGAAAGCTTCCTTTCAAGAAACACTGTACAATATTGCACTGTATGATATTACCCGCAATATGGTGTTCTAATCACACTGTAGGAGATGAGCAGCAGCAGAGTTAGCCTGATACAGAAGTTCAGCAGAGCTTCTTGTCACAACCCAATGATTTTAGTGCCTCGGCACGATGGAATTTTCCCGCCACATGAGAGTCTCTGCGCACAGCAAAAGTTTTCTGCTGCAATAGAAAACTCCGGTGCAAGAGAGTTCCCGCCATTGTATGCAAATTTGTGTCCCACTATTGGCCAGTTCTAAATTATTCCTACGTGGCAGCTAGCGATTGGCTTGTTAGCTGTATAAAATTCTGTGCGACTTCTGCCCAAGTCGGAGAACTTTGAGCACGCTGCAGAGTGACTTTGAAGATTCCTGACTCGTGGCTGAGCTAATTGATAGTCTGTTCAACTATCGATTTTCTCCCCATCGCCGAGCGCCATCCCTCGATGTACCCTTTTCCCTGCTGGCCTGGTTCATGTATGGATTCACTGGCCTGAGTCTTGCCAGCTGGAGCAAGTCATGTGATTATTTAAGCAACCGGACCACCTGCGTCGCGGCTACTAGCGGCGTAAGTAAAGCTTTTTGCAACCAATACATTTTGTCTGCCTCTCCATTCACCAACCCGCCCAACTACCGAGCAATTTCTAGATCACCTCAAGTCGGCTCCGGCCATCTGAGACACTGGCCACGGGCGATGATCTGGTAAGGGGGCTCCAGGTCCTTGACCACCTGGGTGATAGCGATCATCGCTTGCTGGAATTCATCATCCAGCGCAGGGTGACAAGGGCCTGCAGCAAGGCGGTAGCCCTAGACTTCAAGAGG
>NW_005842982.1:276552-286284 GCF_000455745.1 Alligator sinensis | reverse complement strand
AGGGTGGCTAGGATCTGGAACCAACTTCCAAGGGAAGTGGTGCTGGCTCCTACCCTGGGGATCTTTAAGAAGCGGCTTGATGCCTACCTGGCTGGGGTCATTTGAGCCCAGTTTTCTTCCTGCCCAGGCAGGGGGTTGGACTTGAAGATGTACAAGGTCCATTCTGACTCTACTTCTATGATTCTGTGATGACAGAATGCCTCCATACCCACTGGCCCTTGCAGAAACCGGATTATAGGTATATCGGCTCCTTCTGGATCACCTGTCAAATCAATCTGGTCGTCTTCAAATTGCAGTTTCCCTTAACACTCGAAATCCAACAAGTCTTTCATAGACATTAGAGCTGGAAGGGACCTCAGAAGATCGTTGAGTCCAGCCCCCTACCCCAGGAGCAGGAAGTCAGCTGGGGTCACAGGATCCCAGCAAGATAAATGTCCAATTGACTCTTAAAGGAGTCCAGAGTAGGTGCTTGCACCACCTCTGGTGGCAGTCTGTTCCAGGCCATGGGGGCTCGTACAGTAAAGAAGTTCTTTCTTATGTCGAACCTGAAATGGTCTTGGATGCGTTTGTGACCATTTGACCTTGTCATCCCATGGGGCGCTCTGGTGAACAGGCATTCCCTTATATACTTATAGGCGGCCACCAGGTTCCCCCTGAGCCTGCGCTTTTCCAAGCTGAAGAGTCCCATAGCTCTCAGCTTCTCATCATAAGGCCTATTTTCCTGTCATCTGATCATGTGTGTGGCTCTCCTTTGGACTCTCTCAAGATTCTCCACATCCTTTTTGAATTGTGGAGCCCAGAATTGGATGCAGTACTCCAGCTGTGGCCTCACCAAGGCCGAGTACAGCAGAAGGATGACATCCTGGGATTTGCTAGAGAAACATCTATGGGTACAAGCCAGAGTTTTGCTTGCTTTGCCAGCTGCAACATCACATTGGTGGCTCATATTCATCTTCTTGTCAATCATGACCCCCAAGTCCCTTTCGGCCGCAGTGCTAGCAAGCGTAGCACTGCCGAGCCTATAAGCATGCTGTGGATTTATCTTCCCAAGGTGGCGTACCTTGCATGTTTTTGGTGCTGAAGGCCATCATGTTTTCATCCGCTCATTTTCTGAGCTTGTCAAGGTCAGCCTGGATCACCATCCTGTCTTTGCTTTACCCCAAAGTTTGGTGTTATCAACGAACTGAGCCAGCCCACTTCTGATACCAATGTCCACGTCATTAATGAAGGTGTTGAAAAGAATAGTCCCAAGGATGGAGCCTTGGGGGACCCCACTGGTCACGGCATACCACGATGATTGATTTCTGTCTACTATGACTCTCTGGGTCTGACCACAGAGCCAATTCCCCAGCCAGCAGACTGTTATGTAGCCGAGGCTGCAGTTGGCCAGTTTTCTATGAGATGATCATGGGATACCAGATCAAAAACTTTCTTAAAATCAAGATATATCGTGTCAATCTCTTCTCCCTTGTCCAGATGATATGTCACCTGGTCATAGAAGGAGATGAGATTGGTCAGGCAAGACCTACCTGCAACAAACCCATGCTGGCTATCCATCAAAATGTTGCCTTCAGCCAGGCTGTCAAGAATGGTCTCTCTGATAATTTTTTCCAAGATCTTTCCCAGGATAGAGGTCAGGCTGATGGGCCTGTCATTCTCCAGATCTACTTTCCTCCCTTTCTTGAAGATTGGCACAATATTGGCCTTCTTCCAATCTTCAGGCACTTCACCTGAGCGACATGAGTTCTTGAAGATCCATGCCAGTGGCAGAGCTGTGATGCTTGCCAGCTCCTTAAGTACCCTGGGGTATAAGCTGTCTGGGCCAGCTGACTTGAAGGTGTCCCGCCTCTCAAGGTGTTCCTTCACATGGTCAACATTGATGAAGGGTAACAGTTCTCCCTGGCCCTGGCTGTCCTGTACCATATTGAGCAGGGCTGTCCCTTGGGGCTGGTGAAAAAATGACATAAAATACCGGTTAAGCAGGTTGGCTTTTTCCTGGGCGTCAGTTGTCAGTTGTCCCATATGGTTTAGCAGGGGTCCAATGTTACCCTTGCTTTTCCTCTGGCTCCCCACATATCTTAAAAAGGACTTTTTATTGTCTTTGATATGTATAGCCAGTTGGAGTTCAGTCGCAGCATTGACTTTCCTGGTTTGCTCCCTACAGAGCCAAGGGGGGTGCTGTGCCCTTTTGCTGACTTTCCTCCAAGACAGGATAGACATTGCTTGAGCTTCCAGGATCGTTCTCTTGAGGAGCAACCACTCTTCCTGAATTCCCCTCCCCTTTGGTTTGTGGTCCCTTAGGGCCTTGCCAACAAGCCTCCTGAGCTTGTCAAAGTCAGCTTTCCTGAAGTCGAGGACTTCTGCTTTGCTGACTGACTTGCCAGCTTTATGATGAATGGTGAAGGTAATCAGCTCATAGTCACTGTCTCCCAGCTTCTCTTTGATCATTCCCAGCTTCCCTTCAATCCCTTTCACATGTCCCTGTTCAAGTCCTACATGGAAAACATGCTCTTTCACTGATCCCATCTTCCTCCACCCTGTAATGGTCCATGGCAAAAAAGAGTACTTGGTCAAAGAAATCCTGGACTCAATATGGTGGCAACCTGTAGCACACATGCCACAAGTGGCATGGGTAGCATTTGTGTGACATGCAGCAGATTGGGCAAGGGGTAGGTAGCATAGGAGCAGATAAGGCAGTGACACTTAGAGGACCTGGAGCTCATTTGTAGCACACTTACTAAAATATTGTCTCCCACTGTGCTATCCTATGTGGCTGGCATCTTTCCACAATAGGCTAAAATGTTGTAGCTATTTGAGTGTTATTAAGAAATGTTTTGTGCTTTTATTTCTCAAGGAAATGGCACAGAATCATGCTTTATATTTGGAACAGAAAGGATCAATGTGATTCTCAGTTTTTGAATTCCCTAGACTTGGACTTTCCTTCTAGAAAGCTCCACCTGCTGCATAACCCTTTGTTTCAGGAATTTCCAGAGTACCAGACAAGCAGAACTGCTGGCAGTGGTACTGATTCCAAGAGCATTAGGTGATCTTTTAAGTACTGCAAACCCAAACTAGTATAATATTTGAAGAAGTAGCTGAGTAATGACAGTGGTGTTGCATGTTTAAAGGTTGGGGAGGGCTGTGTGTTAATTTGAATCAATTTGTTGGTTGTTGGTTTGGTACTGAATAATAGGGAAATGATCTTTATAGGACTCTGCAAGAATCTATTACTACTCTTTGGGTGCATTTCTTCAGGAAACACTGAAATATGTTAAAACATCCCCTATATCAAGTGATTGACCATGTGAAATGCTATGAAGAGATCCAGGGGTTTGGGTTGTAGCCGTGTTGGTCTAAGGACATAGGCAAACACGGTTCCTTGGGTGAATTTGATATCTTTTATTAGGCCAACCCAAATGGTTGGAGAACAGTTTTTAAGCAAGCTTTCGGGTTCTTTCTTGACCGCAGTTGGAGTACTGCGTGCAATTCTGGGCACCACACTTCAAGAAGGATGCGGATAACCTGGAGAGGGTCCAGAGAAGGGCCACTCATATGGTTAAGGGCCTACAGACCAAGCCCTACGAGGAGAGACTAGAGAAACTGGACCTTTTCAGCCTCCGCAAGAGAAGGTTGAGAGGCAACCTTGTGGCTGCCTATAAGTTCATCACGGGAGCACAGAAGGGAATTGGTGAGTATTTATTCACCAAGGCGCCCCCGGGGGTTACAAGAAATAATGGCCACAAGCTAGCAGAGAGCAGATTTAGATTGGACATTAGGAAGAACTTCTTCACAGTTAGAGTGGCCAAGGTCTGGAACAGGCTCCCAAGGGAGGTGGTGCTCTCCCCCACCCTGGGGGTCTTCAAGAGGAGGTTAGATATGCATCTAGCTGGGGTCATCTAGACCCAGCACTCCTTCCTGCTTATGCAGGGGGTTGGACTCGATGATCTATTGAGGTCCCTTCTGACCCTAACATCTATGAATCTATGATATCAAATTCACCCAAGGAACCTTGTCTGCCTATGAAGAGATCCAGCAGCATGAGAATGCATGTCTTCTACCCTGTATCCATTAACACTAACACAGTCCATCCACACTTTTAATGCCATTTTTGTATCAGTTGTTGCCTTGGACCCAGACTCCTAGAGTCTAGGACACTGATTTTGAATAGATAAACTTGAAAGCTGTTTCATCAGTGAGCTTGCTTGGGAATGGAAGTTGCTGTTGTGTGCCATTTTGTTTTTCACAATTGTAGTACTCTTTGCATTTTTGGGAAGCTGTCATAAAGAATCCTTATATAGTACAAAATGCAGTGACCCATCTTTTGAGTAGGGTTGGATGATGTGAGGACAAAACACCTATATTTTGTACTCTGAGCTAACTTCCTATCTATGTTCATTTGCCAGCAAAGCTGGTGGTGATAAACTGTGCATCCCTAATTGATCTGGGACATATTTATCTCTCCCTACGCCATGTGGTGTCAGTTGCAATAAGATAGAATGTTCTTGATGTCTGTCCCCAGGGTTGAACTCTTGCAAGCCAGGAGAGAAAAAAATTGCAGTTAAAAGCCTATGACTTTGGACTTATGAATGTTACAAGAGAGCAAGGAAAAATGTGTAGGAGGCTTAGAAATGCTTGTTTCATGTTTGCACTTCTGAGCTTTGTAGCGGTGGAGGCATCAGACCTAACATGGTTGGCAGCTTCAGCAAAATTCTCCCCTCCTACACTGCTCATCTCTCAAAACCTGTATAATTCCTTTTCCCTGTCTAACATGCAGATTTTCCAGCTACCTGTTGTGCCCTTCCTTGAACTCCATTCCTATAATTCTTAAGAGCTCCACAAGAATTTAGCTCAGATTCAGCCTTGTGAAATCTCTGAAACTCAATGGAATAAGGCTTCCAGTAATCCAGACTCCCATTCCCCATGCCACTGCTCAAAAGTTGAATGACCCCTGCTCCAACATTTTCAGATTATCTGAGTCGATTGACCATCTTCCTTCATGATGTATATACAACCTCAAAATGTACATTAGCTAGATCACATTACTAGTGGATCTCTATTATCACCCACAGGTCTCTTCCAGTACAGGTGATTTCCAAATGTTGATGATTTTGATAGTCTGATTTAAATATGTGTATAGAATGATTTTTCCCTAGATGCATTACTTTGCATTCATTCAGACTGAAGCAATGTATATCAAGATGAATGATTGGACTTGGGCACTTGTCATTTGAGCTTTGAAAATCTACCTGAAGATGGCTATTGCTGATGCAGAAATGAAAGATCCATTCAGATTCTTTTTATTACATCAGTCCAAATATAAGCCAGGTAAGTGAACAAAATTCAGAGGCTGTTTAACTTTTGGATAGACTAAATTTGTTGAAGCTAGGTTTATTCTCTTCAGTTGCATTTTTGTGGTATCCATTCATGTGGGCTACCTTGCAATTAAACATTTTGACTTAAGAACTCAAATTATCGTTTTGCTGAAATGTGCTCCTTTTTTTTCTTTATACCATACATCTAAACTCTCATATACACTTGTCCATCAGAAGAACTTTCCTTTAATAAACAGAATCAGCAGTCTATAATAATAGGCCTTTTGTGCTGTAGAAAATTGAAATAAAAAGATGATCCTTATATTCTTGATAAGGTTACCTCTGTCAGGATAAATTACTTTGTGCCAGTATCCAGCCATTTCAATATACTCTCATTTATAAAAGTAGAAGAGCCCTACATGAACATATCATAAACATATCTCAAATATAATAAATATAAATTGGCCTTTTATATTGAGGGTTGACATCTAGTTTGACGATGCTTCAATAAAAGATGAGCTAAAATCAATAATCTCCTTCCCACCCCCCTAAAAAAGAAGTTTAGTTGGCATGTTATGTTTGCCAGCTGCAAGAGAGAATATTTTTTCAGTGATGAGCTTTCAGAAGCAGTACTTAGAATAGACAACCTATGGAAAATGATGAGAGTTTACTGAAGAATATTTTCCCATCAATCTGAGTGCATCACATCATTAAAGTTGGTTGTAAATACAAATGCAATTTTGGTCTATCTATCTGTCTCTAATATGCCAATCACAATGGTGTGTAGGCATGACAGTGTCTTTTTGGACCATAAACAGCATTCTTAGATGACACACAGAGAGCCAATTTTGTCATCCCTTTCACTGCAATGTTTTTTCAGGGTTTTGAAAGGCCAGTAAAAATTTTTTGGAGAAGGGATAATTGTGCAGGATGGATGTGAGGGATATAATGCAATGCTTGTGCATATCCTAAAAGTGCCCTGAACAACTAAATGCCTCAATGTGCAAGCTTGGGTCACCCACACAAGAAATGGCACCCACATAAAAATGGCACAACTGCTCTAAAGTTAGTTCTTCTCTGACACAAGCTATCTTTAGATCAGCAAGGGGTTAACCTGACCTACCGAGGCTTAACCCACCCTAGTGAATGCTTGCATGTATTCACAGCTCAGCTCCAGCCGGGAAAGCCCAGCCACTCTTCACAACCCCAGTGCGGTGCTTTTTTCAGCTCCCCAACCTTGACTGGGATATTTTTATTCCCCTGGAGTGGGCAGTACCCACCCTGAAAACCTGCCAACCCCATCTCAGACCCACCAAACCCTCCTGACTTGCCTTCAGCTGCCTGCACATCCTCCTAGCAAGTGGCAAATGCTTGCAGGTACCACTCTCAAGTCACGTTTAGGAGGTTTAAGTGAAGCCAGGTCCTGCACATGCTTACTTTCACCATAGATATTTCATGTAAATCCCTTACTTGCCATCAGCAGCTTTCTAACTTAAGCTATCACAGAACAAAGTTGGGTCTGGTACTACAGTAATTGAGCATCAGAAAAAAGTATTAATTTTGTACTCAGTGGGCATGTGTACATGTGTTGTTAATGCAATAAACTCCAGTGCAGTTTGTGCTGGAGTTTATTGCTCCTGGGTGCAGTGTTTGCATGTGTGCTCGGGACTACAGCATACTGAGCCAGGTAGGTGCAGTCCTGGCTGGCAGGGACCTGCGGGGTCAGCCTGCCAGCCCAGGGCTGCTCCTGCTGAGCTCAATGTGCCACAGAGGGACTGGCTGGGGCACAAGGGTGCTACAGTGCAGGGCTAGCCAGCAGACATCACTGCACTGTAACACCCTTGTGCCCCAGTCAGCTCTGGTCACTGTCTACATGTGTGGTGTGGTGGAGTAAATCATTCCACCAAAGAGTAAAATTTGTGTCAGGCAGTACCTTCCTATGGTGGAATTAATTACTTTACTCCAGCCTAATAACACTGCATGTGTAGACAGTGACACTTTACTCCAGAGCTAATTAGTCAGCTCTGCAGTGAAGTGTCTTGTGTAGATTCTCCCAGTAATAGCTTTAACCAATTAGTGATTATTTTACTGATAGCCTGAATGATTTAGCTCCTATACTACTAGTTCTTGATTTGTTGATATCTATGTTTCTATTCCTCTACTTGAACAAGTGGATAGCTGATAGTAAAATGATACAGATGTATTTACAGGGAAATTTAAGAAGCACAATTATGGCACTTTTAAGGAAAAACCAGGATTTCTGATGTGTACTAAACATGAAGTATTGTGGCATGCTGTTGTACTGATACTTGTATGGGATGACCTGTAAAACCCCTGTTATGGCATCATTGTTTCCATAATGTAAAATGCTTGAACCTGTGTTAAGAAATTCTTCAGATTCCAGTGCACTCAAAGAAAAGATGAGGTATTATTCAGCACTAGTACACATTAACTAACATTTGCTCTCCTTATTTTAAAAATAGAAATTATAGAATCTTTTTCTGGGACCCCCAAATAAACCTGTTTGTATGGGGTACTGGAAGTGAAATCCAAAGAGTCAGTTGAATTTTGTGCTCTTTTGGCCAGGACACTTGACTAATGACAAAACTTCACCTTCTGCTCCATTTGCAGAGCCGGAGGTAAATGCTTGCTCAGGGGTCCATCCGGCAGCCTGAAGGCAAACCCTGAGCAAATATTGCACTACCTCCCACACAGGTACAGAAGAAGAAACCTGAGCAGCAATAAAGATAGCCCCATCCTCTGAGGCAGCTCAACAGAAGAACCCTTTCAGCTAAACCAGCTTTCTCTCTCTCGCTAGTCTCACTCTGTGCGCGTGTGTGTGTGTGTGTGTGTGTGCGCGAGAGAGAGAGAGACAGAGACAGACAGACAGACAGAGAGAGCGCGAGCACACAGGCTACAGGGAAATAAACTTCTATTAAAATCCTATTTAACATGCACATAACTTTATGAACCCTTTTTTAAGCGGAAGTATTTCATTCTTGGTGTCAGTTCCTTACTTATATGCCTATTTTGGTAGACAGCTGGTCGGTGTTCATTCTTTGCTGCTAAGGATGCTGGATCCCACTACCTCTCTAACACATTATTTTTGTCATTTGCAACTCTCCCTTGCCCTCCATTTCTTTTCTCCATCCACAGTGGCATCCTCTGAACAGCTATGAACCCTGAACTTTGGGCAGGGAAGGAAGATGTTGTTTTAAATAATCTGAAATAAATCTAATAATTCTTTGTGTCCTGTAATCTTGTGGAGGCAAATGTACAGTTAACACTGTGGCCTTCAGATGTAATAAAGATCTATGCATAGACTATAAGAGAGAGTATAGATACCTTCAAATGTGTAATTGCCAACTCTTGCTTATGGCAAGAACATTTTTCATGTTTCTTCTCTTTTCTTGTTTTAAAAGATTTGTACACAGTCAAATGTTTATGCTTCAAAACATCACACTGGTGTTTGTTGGTAGTTGATGAATTTAGTTTAATGAATTTTTTTCCCTCAAAATCCCTTTTGAGCTAATGGAAAGACTTCCACTGACTTCAGTGAGTATAAGATCAAGTTTTTGACCCAAAATAGCAAGAGCTAAGCACGGGCTACATGAGTTGGGAGGGGCCTCCCCTCTAGTCATGGAAGCAATGAGGGGAAACAGTGGGAGGGATGGGTAATGTTTGCCTCTGCAGTAACATACTAATTCCTGTTTAGACACAGTTGTTTAACCTATGCCAGCAAAAAACTCTCAGCTCTCCAGTAGGTCTGCGTGAAGTGGCTAGTATTCACTTCGGATTTGGATTCGGTCGATTCGGGGGACAGTGATTTGATTTGTTGATTTGAATCATTGTCCCGAATCAACTCGGCCAAATCTGATTCAGAGATTCAGCTGCTGCAAATCAGCTGAATCTCTGAATCACACAGGCTTCATCCCCCACCCACTCTCCCAGCCCTGCCTGGCCCCAGCTCCCAGCTTTTTGAAAAAAGAAAGCCCCCACTCACCGGCTGCTGCCAGGCAGGGTAGGGAAGAGGGGGTGATCTCCACTGCCCCCCATTGCCCCACACTGCATGAGGGACTCTGTCAAGAGCCCCCTGACCCCTGCCCTCTCTCCCAGCCCCCCCTCCATGGCTGCCCCAACCATCCCAGCTCCCAGCCCTTAAAAAAACCCAACAACAAAAAAAGCCCAGACTCACTGGCTCCTGCCTGGTGGAGCAGGGGCGTTCCCTGCTGCCCCCCACTGACCCATGCTGTGTGGGGGGGCTCTGTCACAAGCCCCCAGAAGCCCCAAGGCTGCTGCTGCGGCCAGTGAGTTGGGGCTTTTTTTGTTGTTTAAAGGGCCAGGAGCTGGGGCAGGCAGGGCAGTCATGGGGGGGCTGGGAGAGCGGATGGGGGTCGGGGGCTTGTAGCAGAGCTATGCA
>NW_005842982.1:260950-276496 GCF_000455745.1 Alligator sinensis | reverse complement strand
GTCCCCCCACGGTCCCCTCTCCCCTTGTCCAACCCCCACTCCCCCGCCCCCTTCTTACCAGCAAGGATTCTGGGTTCAGCTCCCTGCTGCAGCCAGTGGGGACTGACCGAACTGCTGGAGCTCTCCAAATCTTTTCTGAATCGATTCAGAGAGCTTTGAATCAATTCAGACCTTTTAATTGGTCCCCTGATTTGATTCAGATTTGGAGATTCAGCCTCTGAATCAGGCCAAATCTCCTCCAAATTAAATCAGCACCTGAAGCTTTGCACAACCTTAGTCTCCAGCTGTAATGGCTGACATTGTTTTATTACAGATAAATCATTTATATTTAGTGTTTGGAAAAAATGTTTTAAGGTGTAATAGCAGTGATGCTCATAGGTTGTACATGAAATGCTATTTCTAATCCTGATGGAGAATCACCTATAGGTGTTTTGACAGGTAAATGCATTTGTTGTCATGTCAAAGATGTTTATGTGTTGAGGCCAAATATCTATAGCTTCTCTCTCTCTCTCTCTCTCTCTCTTGCATTTTAAAGTTTAGACCAACTTAACAATTAGCTGTAGAATTACACAGGTATCAGGAATACAGGCAAATTCTTTTTAAAAATAATTGCTGTTCCACTGGTGGAAATTTAAGACTTCAGTCTGGCAGTCTGATCACAAACATCTGTTAGCAATATCAGGAGAATAAATGGTCTCAGTGAAATTTCAGGTCTGATGGAAACCAATGTTGCAGCACTAATCTCTTTATGCCAAAAAATGAGGGAGAACCCCCCCCCCCCAAAATAACAGGAGCAGATACTTCTCAGAGTGGAATTCATCATGAGGTTTATTAAATGTCTATCACAAGCTACCACTTGCCACAAACCACTGGGATTCTGAGTCTAATACCATGTCCACTTTACAGTCTTACTTTCTTTTTTCATAAGGGAGATATCCTGCTTTCCCTATGGCTAGGGACAGACATTAAAAAAGCCTTAACCTGAATTGATTCAATCTTTGCAGGTTAGTTTAATCTGGCTAGGCTGAGCTGGTTTGAAACTGGACAGACATTCTCTCTGAACAGAGGAAATTCAGGTACATGCCTGCAGTGGCTCAGGCTAGAAGCTGGGGGTGCTAGAGCAGCCCTCCCTTCCCTTCTGCAGGGAGTTGAGGTGAGGGAGGCATGCCTGGCAGGACTCTCTCATTAGGGAGGTCTTCTTGCATGCTCCCAGACTTTTCCTCACTGGCTGCTTCCAGCTCCAGGCTAGCACTCTGAGGTGGGGGAGTGGGGAGAGAGCATGCAGTGAATGCTTCTGTTGATGATATGGCGCTTTTCAATCTTCTTCTCTGCTTTGTCATACTGTCTGCAGCAAACAGACAAGCAAACAAGCCAGCTGAGGGTTGATAGTAATAACAGGCTTTATCACCCAATTAGCAGAACAGTGGCCTTTTTCCATTACTTCTTAAACAGCTTACCGGCTGACCTGTTGATTAGCTTCAAACAGCCCTAAGCAATCACTGTTCTGTCTGCCTGCCCCAGTGAAATTGGAGACAGAGACACACACACAGACACCTCTCGGCATTAGCTAACATACTACATGCCTAGAGTCCACAGGACTGGGGTTCATGCTGTGGGAGATGGGAGGGGATTCCCTGCTTGAGCAGCAAGGGGCGGAGAGTGGGGAAGGGGGAAGCCAGGCAGACCCTGCTGTGTCTGCAGTCTCTGCTGGAGCCTTACACAGCATTAGCTAGCATACCACATGGTAGTTATGGTCTGTGCTGAGGCAAAGAGGAGGAAGAGATCCCTGCTTAAGCAGTGAGTGGTGAAGGGGTGGGGGAAGTGGAGCACAGGGAAGCCAACAGACCCTGCTGTGCATGCAAGTCTCTACCAGAGCTCTGGCCAGGGAGCTGAGGGGAGGGGCCAGCTCTGCTGTGGAGCAGAGAGCTCTGCCCAGCCCAGAGACATGTCAAGATGCTGGGGGACTCTGATTTAACTTAAACCAGCAAGGGGTTTGGGACAGACATTGCATAAACTGGTTTGAGCCAAATCAGATAAGTCTGATACTACCTTTAACCAGATTTATCTCAAACCAGTTTCAGTCATTTTCAAACTGGTTTATGTGCACTGAACATCTGTTCTGTTACAGGTTTAAACCAGTTTCTGATCACTTAAACTGGTTTATATGTAATGTCTGTCCCTGGCCCAAAAGACCATCTATTTACCTTTCCTCTACTTTTTGTTACTTCTTCCACCTGAAATGTTTAATGTGGTTAGGGAATAGGGGTGTGTGAAGTGGGCCCTATTCGATTTGGATTTGGATTCAGCCTGAATCAGGGACAATGATTTGATTTTTTTTATTTGGATCACTTTCCCTGATTTGATTCAGCTGAATCTGAATTTGAAAATTCGATGCTGATTCAGAGAATCAGTGATTCGGACATAGAAACAGCTTTAAAAGTTTTTTCTACATACCTGGAGGTAGCAGGCGTGGCTCATGATCACTGTGATGCTGGGGCAGATGGAGCATCCCACAGGAGTGCAGGGGGGCCCTCCATGTGCTTGGTGGCAAACCCAGGAGGCACCAGTTATTGAGCTGGGGGGGCGGGGGGCCCAGCAAACTCCCCAGGGGACCCAGAAGTGGACCGGAAGTGCTTCTGGTCCACTTCTGGGTCTGCTGCTGAGTGTGCTGGGGAATCCCCTGTACTTCTGTGGGATATTCCATGTGCCTCAGCATTACAGCATTCATGAGCTGCCTGCTACCTAAAGGTATGTAGAAAAAACATTTAAAGTTGTCTCTATGTCCGAATCTCCAAATCTTTCTGAATCTCTCCAAATTGATTCAGAGGGTTCTGATTTGATTCAGATAAATTAAAATGTCCTCTGATTTGATTCAGATTTGGAGATTTGGCCACCGAATCGGACTGAATCGCTGCCGAATCAAATCATGGACCAAAGCTTTGCACAGCTCTATTAGGGAATCACACACCAAGTCCATAGGAGAGAAGGCCTTGAGACAGACTCCCATACCACCTGTGGTCAAAGGTGGACATTAAATAAAAGGGAAGAAGCAGGCTTAAAGAGAAGGTTGTTGGAGAATCTCTCTCTCTCTCTGTTTTTCTCTGTCTTTCTCTCTCAGAATTAAATGAATTACAGGGGCCTAAGAGAACTACAATCTACCCTGCAGTCAGGGAAGTGATTGAACAGCAGGAAAGAGTAGCTCTGACTCTGCCCTTTTCAGAGTGAGAGAGACTCCTGAACTCCATGAGAGAGATGTTAAACCTACTCATATCCTACACTGGTGCTTTAAGCTAATTCAGACCATACCCTGCTTGCTGTGTTGGCCTTTCTGCTGTCCATTTGCACTAATCATTTTCATTAGTGTTCCTTTTTTATTTTTTTCCTCCTGAACCAATGTCTGTGCATGAATATTAACTGGTTCCTTCTGAGGTTGCTTGACTCTCTGTTAGTGAAGCTCTTACGAACACAAATCAGTGTTCAAGTTTCACATTTGAAACACTCCTTTCAGCTGGGATTGGTCCAATGTGGTCACAAATGCTCCTCATTAGCATGTCTCTAGGCCACAGACGGAGGGCTGAAAAATACTGAGATGCCTTTTCCTATTATTTTGAACTATGACTGACTGAAATGAATATTGCTCATTAAAAAGAAAATGGCTTGTGGAAAAGTCCTGTGGTTGTATTTTTACTACTAATATCTCATGTTCAAAGCATGTTATAAACTTCAGTTAATTAATCCTTATAACACATCTGTGACAGAGACAGTTTTACAGATTAGGAAACTGAGACAGAGAAGTCATATAACTTGCCAAAGGCCAAAAAACAGAGTTAGAGTAAGGGCCTTGTTACATGGTAATTTGGGGCATCTCCTGGAGCACTTAATACCTGGATTGTCTGCACATTAACACCTGAAACTAGTTTTAAGCACTCATTAGATTCAAAGTTACGCCACTTCAGAGCAGGATTATCTCTGATCCGTGTTACCTACCTCACCCCTCCCCTAGCACCCTAGATCCCCACTCACCACTCCCCTGCCCCCTTTCCCCACTCCCTGCTTACATGTGGCTACCTGCACTTTCTGTTCTGGGGGAGTAGGCAGGGAAGGGTTAAACTATCTGGCCGCTGCTGCCACTACTGCTGCTCTCTGGGTCAGGCTCTGCTTGGAGAACAGCAGTACCCAGAATGGGGGGCTGGGCAGGCACCTTAACCCTTCCCTGTCTGATCTCCTGGGACAAACAGCATGGGCAGCCACAAGTAAGCAGGGAAGGGAGGGAGCCCCAGGGCACGGGGGCAGGGGGGAAGCCTGCAATAGGAGGAGCGGGGATTCTTACCATTTAGTCTTCTGCTGGCCTGAACATATGACTGCTTCAAACTAGAGCTAGCACTTTAACGCCAATCAACATTTGTGTAGCCCATGGTGTAAGGTGTAACAAGGCCCTAATAAATCAAACTCCGCATACCCTGGCTTTGAGAGATGTGTTTGCTCTACTGGTCTCTCTCCAAGTTGATTTCTGAAGAGCAGTTATCTAATACAGCCATTCTGTATATTATTTCACATTCTGTTTTCTACATTTAACCTGTGTTTTGGCATTTAACCCAAGAATGTCCCTTTCCAATTTTGTTTTAGCCCTTGAGGTACATGTAGGCTTGCCTGGGAATGAGGGAGTGGAATGTAGTATGTTTGCTCTTTTTTCTTGAATTGGCTGCTTTCTGCCAAATTTATCTGATCTCACCTGGAAAGAGGTGGGGCTTTGTGGCTGTTTTTTTGTTTATTTTAAGTCTATCTTCAGTTTTTACCAATTTTTCCATCGGAATGCTCATACTTCTTGATGGAAAACATTTGAATTGGGATTTTTCCTGTGAAACTTATTGTTGCAAAATATTTCTAGTCTGCTTTAGCAGGAGTAGTGGTACTCCAAGGGCCTGGGATCCACACTAGTGAAGGGAAGAGAAGATGATTTCCTAAGAACACTATAAAGAATTCTTTGTTGTTTGCAGCAAGTAATGGGGTGTGGGAGGAAGGAATCACATCACTACCTATACTTCATCATAAGGTGACCACAAGAATGAATAGATGAGATCTACTCATTAATGAAGAGGTAGTTGAAACTGGACACAGAGATGACAGAGGTGATACTGAGTTGCTGAGGAAAGCATTTTGAAGTGTAAGGATACTATGACATGGTATCGTTTGGTTGAAGATAAATGCACAGAATTGGACAATTCAGTCTGTTTTATAAGAGTGATACTGAGAGATCTCACACAGTACCATTTGCAAGTAAGACTTTTTTCCATCCCTTGGTCATTGAGAATGATGAACTGACTTCAGTTATTGATGCCTTCATTGCTTTCTATATGGCTTAGAACAATAGAGCACATCCCCACATGTAAGGGTATGCACTTGCAGTGGCAAAAAATGTAGCGGCACAAATTTGTGCTGCTACTTTTTGCCGCAGTGCATGCCCCTGCTCTTACATTTTGGTGTGGGGCAAGATGCCACCATCAGGGAAACTGCCATTTTCCATCTCCTCCTGGCTCTTGGTATGCTGAAGGAGCCAGGGCAGAACTAGAAGAGGGGAGATGCACTGGTTGGCAGCCAGAGCATCTCTAAGGAGGACTGAGCTTCTGTCTGGTAGCACACGCTTTTGTGGCATGTGCTGTGCTGCTTTTTTCCATGGTGGTTTTTATTTTTATTTTTTTGCTACTGGGATTTCCTGGTAGCAATTTTTGCCTCCATGTTACAAATTTTAAGTTTTAACATGTTGGGCATGCAGTTTGTGGCTCCACTAAGAGGTTTGCAGTGCCACAAACTGTATATGCCTGTCTGTCTGGATCTGGCCATAGAGTATATCTGAGTATGAAACCATTAGCCCTTGGGGGAAAAACATCAGCTTAGGGAGCTGCCGATGCTGCCGCTGGTTTTATTTCCAGCTGCTCACCACCCCCCTCCTCCCACCACCAGTGGCTTCATGTCTGGCTGCTTGTGACACCCATCACTGCCACTGCCATTGGACTGCAGCTACTTGCCCCCCCCCGCCCCTGCCGCCACCAGCTTCTTTGCGTCAGGGGCTCCAAAACTATTTCTTGAAGGGGGCTCCAAAAACTTGTGGGCCAGCCCTGGTGGAGCAAGATAATTACCACATTCCAGCAGACTTGATTAATTAAGTCTGCTCTGATGCGCTGTAATTACAGTGTGTCAGAGCAGCCCCACAGCACATCTACAAGCACGCAAAGTTATTAAGCTATTTAGGAATTCACTGATCATTACCACTATGCTGAAATATTCCTCAAAGTAAATAGTCAGAGCACTAGTGTTACATGATGATAATGCCCAGTTAGATGATATGTGGCATTCTGTGCTAGCTTGAAATTCTAGGGGCTTCCCACTCTAGCCCCAAGTGGGGTTATCTGCAGTACTTAAGCCTGGAGGTTGTGAAACATATTTCGCTTTGCTGTGGTTTTCATGAGAAAGGACAAATCTGCATCTCTAGGCCAAGCAAAATGATAGGAGGCATGGCATCTCACAGTGAGAGTTGCTTCTGTGGCTGATGCAAAACAAATATACAAATGCAAACTGTCTTAGGGACAATGGTTGGATAAACCAATAACACAATATTAGTTATGTTCTTTAGGCCTTACTCCCTTTCAGCACTAATTTCCAGTTGATCCAGTGGGGTCTCAAATAGACCCCATCTACTTTTCTGGTCCATATCAAAAAGTGCAGAGAGAACAGAATCTGGGTGTAATATGAAGCAGGCTGCACTTTCTTTCTTTTTCTTTTCTTTTCTTTTTGTTCAGGTGGTGATCTAGTAACCACAGTCCAGAATTTTATTCCTGCCCAGTTATCCAAAATCTAGACCTTTTAATGAATGATATGTGAGACAGAATTTTGAAATGAGGAGGGATTTGAAACTAGGCCAAACTGCAGGATCTATATGTTTCTGGAACAAAATGCATGTGTCACTGAGCTAAGTACATGACCTCAGTTTGTAATAATGATTTGCTCGTCTTCCTTTTGCCCACTGCCCCTTTTGTAGCTCTCACTTGTGTCATGGTGCATATGTCAGAGCAAGGAATGTGTATATTGGTGTAAAAAGCACTTCAGAACTTCATTAGTACTATCCATACCCAATCATGAGAGATCACTGAGAACATATCACAACAGTATTTCATACTCTGGACTGACAGTGTATCTGGCTCTGCTTAATGCAAAGTTGTGTTCCTTATTTACAAAACCCTAAATACATTAGATCAGTTGTATCTAATATATTTAGATCTTATATCTTATATATTTAGATATTAAGAACCAGCTATGAATAGAAACCAGGGTACACCTGGTAGTATTCCACTGTGCTGGCTTTAGGAGTCACTAGTCATTATCCGAAGACCACACTGAGTTCATGGCAGGAAGGAATGGAAACTTTGGCTCCTGAGTCTTAGGTCAGTGCCTTTCAACTGACCAATTAATCCTCCTATATACTCAAGGCACATCTCCTATTTTATGTATGATGCAAGAGTAGGTGGATGGATATTTTCATGATATCCATTATATGCTTTGCTTTTTGTTACTGTATTACATTTACGTCAAATTACTCCAGGCTAGGTTCTGATCTCAGGCTCAGATACTCATATGGGAGTTGTGTGTCTTTGTGTCTTGAGTGTAGAATTTAGCCCTTTTTTGACTACTAGTATCTCTGCAGAATATTAAAGTAGCTTATTAACAAAAAAACCCAGTTTGTACCTCAACAGAATTGCCTGACTCTACAGCAAGTGAAGAGAAAAGTGTAATGTGAGGCAAGTAAAGAACAATTTCCTTGAATTCCTGCCAAACTGTAATGAAAACCTTCTGCAATAATGTCATTATCAGAATCAATATTAAGAAAAATTATAAAAAAAATAAAAGAAAAACAGTGCTAAGATCAGTAAACAAGAAGATGGTGAAAAATGCCTCTCTCTAGCTTTGTAGCCTTCTACTTGGTTCCAATAAATACATTAGTCCCATCCCCTGGAAGCTGTGGTCTCATAATCACAATTCAGTAACTACCTTTACAAATTTGGAAGCTCCAATGAAAAATATTAGAGATTACACCCTTTATTTATTACCTTCCCAGCCCTTTGAAATAAGTGATGCAGATCGTCAACTGCCTTCTCGCCTACCTTCTACTAACTGCTTAGCAGGATTCACAAAAAGAGGTCAGATTTTTTTAAGACAAAAAAGAACATCTAGAGTTATAACACGAAAGGAAACTAAAATACACAAGGGTTTGGTAAGGGATGTAAATTCTCAGATTTAGGGGCTATTTTATACTCTGAATTAATGGGATTTGGGAAGAATCTTTCTGGGGGGGGTATGGGGGTGGGGGGTTTACTCCATAGTGGGCACATCTACACATGCTTCTGACTGTGCAGTCCTTACTGTACAGTCATTTAGTACTTGTTTATAAAAGACCAAATGGCTGTGCAGTAACCACCATTATTGTAACTCTCTGTAACTCCAAGTTATTTTTCCAGAATGCTATTACCAAAAGTTTTATTTTGTCATGCTTTAAGGACCAGTCCTGTTATTCCATGCATTTGGAACTCTGACTGAAGTCAAAGACTCCACACAGCTACAACATATGAGGATGGAATATATCCCTTGGCATTTATGAACATGCCTTTAGCTAACTACAGGCCTGTGTTCATCCTAACTACAGGCCTGGCTCAGCCTGAACCCAGCAGTTCCTACCACAACAGAAGTGTCTGGCTAAATGCTAGATTTAGGTATTGAGTCTTAAGGAAAAGAAGATTTTTATTTTTAAATCTCTTTATTGCTCCTGTCCACTCTCCACAACACCATGTAATTTTCTCTAATAATCAAGGTTCAATCTAGAGACTGCTTCTCCCTTGCTCTGCCAATCTATTAAGTATGTAAAGTTTGTTTCCTTTTTAAGAACCTGTTACCTCCTAGAGATGAGTTTGAGTCTTATTTCTGAGTTTAATTTACCTACTACTGATACAAATCAAGATTATTTCTATTCATACTAGAGTTTCCTAATACAGACATGTATAGAAAATGTGTGTGTGTGGTGTGGGGGTGGGGAAGGGGCAGGAGGGTGGAGAGAGAAAAGAGAAGATATCTGAGGGTATTACACATGGTTTGACACTTCAGCTAGCTGCGGAACAAAGAGGCAATGGAACTAGTGTCATCTTTTGAGCTTATAGTCACAAATTCCCACGCTGCCTTTCTGTTCTTTCCATTCATTGCAAAGTTCTACCCATGTATGGACACATGCAGCACCTCCCTTGCATATTGATGGCGTTTTCCTATGTGAATGCATAAGAGAAAAATCTGAGATATAGTCTTTGTCTTATAGTAAAGATTATTTTGAAAAGTGGTTGCTTGCTTACTATCTGGTAACCCTTCCTTGTACCCATGAGGTTCTAAGGATTTAGGGCAAGATCTTTTAAAGGTAATTGCTAATAGGTGCCTAGCAGCATATTAAAAAGTGCCTAGTTCCTTAACTTCTACTGAATTCAATATGAATTAGAAAAGTCCTGCTAAGTGCTTATTTGCATCTTTAGATCCCCAAATCCTTTAAAAATCTGACCTATTGCATCATGATGCAAATGTATGCACACTTACCATATGCCTGTGTACAACCTGGTACACAGATACCTGCCTATCTAGCCATATGCACATGCATATCCTCATTTTGTTCTCTTATTTCCTACACATGCACACATGCACACACATGCATACATACACATGAAGTAGGTGTGTCTGCTAGATAGGCATGTTTCCATACAGTAATGTATTGAAAACCAAGCACGGGAAATCTTTTGTTGGTTGCTCTAATGACTGGCCTTGGTGGTTGTTAAGTCTAAATTAAAGCATCCAGTATGACAGCAGAAGCCTTTGTCTCTTTGACATGAAACCAAATGGGAAGCATCTATTAGGGTCTAATGGGGTTAGGAAAAAAATATCCTTATTTCAGAATATATGTCAGAATGCTTTTTTGGTGTATGGGAATATAACTCTCTCCAGATCTTCTGGTAATCTGGATTTATGTATATTGTATATATATTTGCTTCATTTTGCTTTTGGAGTACTGCATGCAATTCTGGGCACCGCACTTCAAGAGGGATGTGGATAACCTGGAGAGGGTCCAGAGAAGGGCCACTCATATGGTTAAGGGCTTGCAGGCCAAGCCCTATTAGGAGAGACTAGGGCACCTGGACCTCTTCAGCCTCCACAAGAGAAGGTTGAGAGGCGACCTTGTGGCTGCCTATAAGTTCATCACGGGGGCACAGAAGGGAATTGGTGAGGTTTTATTCACCAAGGCGCCCCTGGGGGTTACAAGAAATAATGGCCACAAGCTAGCAGAGAGCAGATTTAGATTGGACATTAGGAAGAACTTCTTCACAGTTAGAGTGGCCAAGGTCTGGAATGGGCTCCCAAGGGAGGCGGTGCTCTCCCCTACCCTGGGGGTCTTCAAGAGGAGGTTAGATAGGCATCTAGCTGGGGTCATCTAAACCCAGCCCTCTTTCCTGCCTATGCAGGGGGTCGGACTCAATGATCTATTGAGGTCCCTTCCGACCCTAACATCTATGAATCTATGAATCATGCTAACAGTCTGTGTGATCCTTCATGATCCCTAACAGAGCAAGGGAAAAGCAGCATGCTGATAAAATGACTCTGGCAAAAGTCAGACTCATGCTCATGCTTAACTTTAAGCACATGATTAGTCCTGTTAAAATTAAAAGTATGTACAAATATTTGCGATATAGGAATTAATTTCATAAATGTTGTGATGGAAGGGCAAAAGCTGGTGAGGTAAATTAGTGGGGGAAGAGCAAAGGCTCCTGAGCATCAATAATAAGGGCATATAATGACTCAGTAAAGGAATATGCATTGTGAATTACTTTAATAGATATGTAAAATGATGATGAAATTATTACATATATTGGTAGAATCACTGTGTGTGGTGAATATTGTAGTAGAAGTAGGATTTTAGAAGGGGTTGTCATTGCTGGTGATGTTTTGACCCAGTTAACAAATGGCATTTAAGATGAATGGAATCATGTTGGAGAAGGTGCAGAGAACATATGATTTCTGTATTGGAATTGGATTTTCTGTACAATGTACCAGAATATTTTCATATAATGTGAATGTTAGCAAGGTGGTTCAATAAGGAGGCCAAATAATGTGGGCCTAATTTTCATTTACACTGGTCACATCTAACTGTGACACGATGCTATTGTGCAGTAGTAACGAGCTACTGTGCAGTCAGCATCACCAAGAAGCCATGAGAGGATGCTACTCTGCAGTAACACTGGTTACTGCACAGTCATTTAATACTTGGGTATGCAAGCAAAATGACCCCTGCCAAGCCACTCCTACTCCTTTGACTCTAAACAAAGAGTAGATGTGGTTGCTACATGGGTGATTCCCACTGATTCTCTCAAGCACATCAAAGAGAGATATTGAGAGCAGCAGAAGGGGTATCCTGCAGTGTCTTTGCTGCCTCAGTGCTGAGCTTGGAGATTGCAGACCAATCTCTGGGCTGAGTTTCTTGTGTCTATCAGTCACAAGAGCAGTGGAGATTCAATTTTGGCATGGCCTTAGTTCTCTTCATAGTACCCTCAAAATGCTAAGATACCTAAGAAAGGGTGCACTATAAATCCAAAGATGTCAGTATTTCATAGTGAAATAATACGAAATTGCTTGCTTTCAACTGTTCCCTTGCAAATATGAGAATTTTACCACAAGTATCAATTAATTAGTAATCACTGTCAAATGTTATGTTAAAATGAAACAAACAAGCCTGCCCGACATAGTCAGATGTCTCTTTGGTAGCCAGCAAAAACGGGAACACTCACTTCTTTTTTCCTTTTTTTTTTATTATATATATTTTGAAATACTCATCTAAGCTGCATTTGACTGGTCATTAATCCTACTTGATCAAAATCCATAATTAATTGAGTTAAACTTTCCAATTTCAAAGTAATTATGCTAGAACATATTTTATAATTTCAGATAGTGAAGGAGATGGGACCTTAATGAACAAAGTAGGATAAAATCCTGAGAACATGGTAATAAATTAGAGTAAAATCACCATGTATGGGTTTGATTGGGCCAATAGCCAAGGTCATGAAAGAAAGGATAAAATAATAAATTAGAAGGGTTATAATGAAGGAATCAACAGCTTTGTGAAGATTCGAGTGATACTTAGAGCTGGTTGGAGAAATGCTTGTCTTCCTAAGAAAAAAATCACTGAAAACAATAAAGAAACACTAAAAGATGAATTGCTTTCATCCACAGTTCTTCAGTTTTTATTTTTATGGCCCTCCAAAAAAGGATCAGTTTCACATTTCTTGCAGAAGTATCTCTTTTGACTAAAAAAATCTTTATTTAAACGCACACAGTCCACATTTACATGAGATGCTGACTGTGCAGTCATTACTGTGCAGTCATCTAGTACTTGTTTATACTGAGTTACTGTGCAGTAGCACCAACAAACATCTTTTTCATGATGCTACCGCACAGTAGCTTAATACTACTGCACAGTAGCACCACGTCACAGTTGTTGCCACTCAGTGCTACTTCACAGTAGTATTGGGCCAGTGTGGAGTTGGAATCTCGTGTAGACATGGCCACATACACACTCCTCTCAGCACAAAAACATTTTTTGAAGTTCGATAGCGCTGGGAAGTGATTTCTATGGGTGTGTGAGATGAGTGGCCTGAGTTGGAATTATAAAATCATAGAATCGAAGGACTAAAAGGGACTTGCAAGATCATCAACTCCAGTCCCCATGAGTAGAAAGTTATTGGGCTCAAACAAGCCCAACAAAGTGCTTATCCAGCCTCATCTTGAATACCAGGGATGGTGGCTGGACCACCTCTGCTGAAATTGTGTTCCAGATTCTGGTAACCCTTACGAAAAAAAAGTTTCTTCTTATTTCTATTTTCCCTCAATTAGCTTGTTCCCATTGGTCCTTGTCCTTCCTCGAGGTGCCTTCCTGAACAGTTGCTCCCCTAGATCTTGATGCTCGCCCCTAATGTGATGAAGGTGGCTATCAAGTCACACCTCAGTCTTCTCTTACTCAGACTGTACAGGCTCAGTTCCTGAAGTCTCTCATAGGGCATATCCTCCAGGCCCATAATCATATGCGTGGCCCTTCATTGTTCCCTTTTGAGTTTATTCACAACCTTCCTGAAGTGTGATGCCCAGAACTGGACAGAGTACTCCACTGTGGCCTCACCAGCACTGAACAGAGAGGAAGAAGCACTTCCCTGGATCTATTGGCAACACATCGGCTGATGCATGCCAGAGTTCTGTTTGTCCTGCTGGCAACCTCATCGTATTGTTGACTCATTCATCTTCCAGTCAATTGTGATGCCCCAGGTACCATTCAGATGCTGTACCAGCCAGTGTACCACCACCCATCATATAGTTATGAAGGTGAAGGTTTTTCCTACTCGAATGAAAAACTCTGCACTTCTCCCTGCTAAACCACATCTGATTCTGTTCTGCCCCTAAAACCAGCCTGTCAAGATCATCCTGGATCCTTACCCTACACTCTGATGTGCCCTGTTTCCCCACAGCTTAGTATCATCCACAAATTTAAACATTGAGCTTTCCACCCCTCCATCCAAGTCATTAATAAATATGTTAAAGAGCACAGGTCCAAGCACAGATCCCTGGGGGACACCACTGGAGATAGCCCTCAAGGATGAGGCCATCCCATCGATTATAACTCTCTGGGATTGGCCTCTAAAGCCAGTTGTCTATCTACCTCACTGTAGTCTGGTCCAGTCCAGTACCCTCAAACTGAGTTGAGAGAATCTCATGGGAAACAGAATCAAAGGCTTTACTGAAGTCCAAGTAAATGACATCAACCTCATGCCCCTTGTCTAGATGGTTAGTTACCTGGTCATAGAAGGACACCAGGTTGGTCAGGCATGATCTACCCTCAACAAAGCCATTCTGGTTACTTCTTAACTTCTCACCAGTTACCAGTTTGTAATTGATGGCCTCCTTAAACATTTTTCAAAAAAATTTCCCAGGACTGTAGTCAGACTGACTGGTCTGTAGTTTGAGGGTCATCCTTCTTCCCTTTCTTGAAGATAGGTACCAAGAGTTGGTGGCAAATACATTCCTATAAAGTGGGAAGTCATTGTAGTACAAAGACACTTAAGTGAGTTATTCCCATGACTTGTTCTTAGTTTTCCACATTCTCAGTTTTTACCAATTTTTCACTGATAAATTCCCTGATTTTTTTTTGAAGTTGTTCAGTTTTTACTGATTTACACCCATTTTCTAGTTCAAATCCCTGGTAACTGGCACAAGTGGGGAATGGCCTATTCCCCACTTGTGCTGGTTAACTTGAACTGAAAAATGGGTTATGCTGATAAGCTAAAAGTGCCGCTGTGCCGGTTACCTGAGTACAGGTTTCCGGCCAGACATGGGGCGGAGGCAGCGGCCACTTGTGGAGTGGGGGGGGGTGGTAGTAGCCACGTGGGGGCTAGGGAAGGGTGGCTGGAGCTGCTGCCTGGGGGAGCAGGGCTCCCAGCTCTGACCCCAGGCAGGGCACAGCACCATGTGCATTCTGCCACCGCTCTGGGAGTACACATCCCCTGGGAAGAGCCCAGAACAGGCCCCACAGCCTGCAGCCCTCTTGGGGGGAGCGTAGCAGCAAGAGCCATGCCCTCCCCATCCCATGCCCTGCACCCACTGATGGCTTCCCCTGCTTTGCTCCCTGCTGCAGGTCTGGGAGCAACTAATGGCCTGCGCTGTGCCCCTCCCCCCGCCCCTTCCCTAGTCCCAGCCTTACTCCCTCCCTCTCTTACTGCTGATTTTTCCCTGATTTAAATTGGTTTTTTTTCATTTTCTTCCTTTTATCCTGATTTCATCCCAGTTTTTATGTTTTGAAGATAAACCCCCCAAAATTCCCCAATTTTTATTTTTTTTTTAATAAAATCTGAGCATGTGGAACACTATTTGTTCTCTTCTCAGTGTTTAGTAATGGCCATATCTTTGATCTCTCTGGAATTATGAAAGCTAGAGATCAAATTTCCATTCTTCAGCTCTGTGCTTGTGTTGCTTAACCATGTGGCAGACATACTTGTGGCAATCTATTTGTTTCATGAAATACAGATGGTCATGCTATGGTAGCTTATAGGCACTGAAGATAAGTATGTAACTTTCTTCCTTTGCATCTGTCTTATTTTTTCTATTAGTCTTTTTTGGGACATAGTCCAGCAGCTCTTACTCAAGCACATTTTTCATTAACTCCATAAGATTTTACCTGAGAGATCTTCAACATTAAGCCTTATGTGTTATCATGTCTTATGTTCCTTTTTCTTTGGCTAGATTAGCATGGTGCAGGGCAGGTGTGGCAGGTCCATGCTCACAGTGCTGCTGCTAATGTGCCCTGTCTGCTTGGGTGTGCCATACCAGGGTCAACTTTCCTGCCGAAGCTTGATGTTACCTGGGTTTCTACTGGAAGGCATTGTCTAGTGTTTTATTGTGACCCTGGTTGCCTCGGCTGTTGCTTTTTCT
>NW_005842982.1:241795-260940 GCF_000455745.1 Alligator sinensis | reverse complement strand
TCCCTACACCTCCTTCCTTTCCACTTAGATGGTCTGGCTCAGTTTTGATGGTATTGCAGACACTATCTACTCCCATGGAAGGCCTGCCTTTAGTTCTCAGCAGGAGCATGGTTACAGCATGCCTGACTGGCAAACTGATAACTTAACTAAACTCAAACTGAAATCATGTAGAAGGGCACAGATGAGCAGGGCAATGATGCTCACTGCACCAAGGCACTTTTTGTCAGAGCTCTGTACCATGTGTGGTGCCACTTGTCTGACCTCTGTGTGATCCTGTGTTGTGAGTTAGCCCCAGGGGGTTAATTCCCTGGGTCGGCTGGCACCTGGCCATGTGCTATAATGTCCTGAGGGCCATTTTGTCACATCCCGGTGACCAATAGGGTCTTGCTGCTTGCCTGCTGGAGAATTTTGGGCCCACAACCACTCAAACACCATGGCTCAGATCCCCGGGATAGGCCCCATTGATGTCCCTGGGGCTGCCCAGGTCCCATCCCAGCAGCCCCGGGTGTACCTGCTGATGAGGCTCAGCACAGGTGGGGACACAGTTAGATTCATATCCCTTGGCTGTTCTGTGGCTGCTCCTTCGTGGATACCTGGATCCTCTCTCCCTGGCATCTGGTCATTTGTGGTGTCCTCTGGCTCACTGGGGTTCCTTGCCCCAGAAGACTCTGGCTCTGGTAATGCAGGTGAATAGGTGTTCAGATGCCACAAGGCTTTTTCCTCTGTGGGCTGAACACCTGAGTTGCCTGGTGACCAAAGCTACTGTCATTGCTCTGGGTCTATCTCCAGCAGGAGGCATGCCTGGTGCCTCCTCCTTTCCTCTCCCTCTGGACACAGCCAGCAAGCTCCTCTTATCATGGGAACTTTGAGGAGTAGGGTCAATCTGCAGTCCCTCTTCCGACTGCGGGATGCCAGCCCAGCTGCCTGAAGACTGGCCAGCTGGATGCCAGAAGCACATGAGTGTGGCATGGGTTTGCCACAGCTGGATACTAAGGAAAAAGGTGTCTGGGAGGTAATATGTATGTCTCAGGTCTATTTTTCATCTATGTCCTGTGGTCTGGATTGATGCACGGAACACCTTATGATGATAAGTGCCTGAGCATATAATTTAAGGGGCTTGAGTATCAAGTTTAATTTAACAGGCCTCTTTCCAGTATATTGACCTTCCAGATCCCTAACAATGAGGAATTGCTCCTAAGAGGTGTTCCCCCAAAAGTCCCTAATCCCACTCAATGAAATCTGGGTTTCTGTGGGTGCATCTACATGTGCACTTAATGTAATGCAATAAGCTCCAGAGCAGTTTGAGGCAGAGTAAACTGCTCTTGGGTGCAGCATTTACAAATGTGTCTGGGACAGCAGCAATTTGAGCTGGGGTGGAGCAGGTCCCAGCAGACTGAGTTGACCAGTTACAATTTACACCCCTGCTCAGTGTTTATACGTGCATTTCAGCCTAGTAAATTACACTGCTGTAGGATAGTACTGTCCCTGACAGTACTACTTTATGGCTGAATAATTAGTTTACTGCACCCTAATACTGGTACACGTGTTGATGGTGATGCTTTACTGCAGAGCTAATTAGTTTATTTCACAGTAAAGCGTATGTGTAGATGTACCCCGTTATTGTATTTAATACATTTGAAAATTCCTTTGAAATAGTCTCTCTACACTGTATTCTCTTCTCTTTCTCCTCTATTGGTTTGTTTGTGGTGTTTTTTTTCATGGTATAATAAATGTATTCTTATTTTTTGCCTTCATATGTAGGAGTAACGATGAAACAAATCATAACTGCTTCTGCTGTTTAAATTACATTGCTTTTAATATTCTTGTTATGTATTGTTCTGGATGTTTCTCCAGCAAAGCTATAGTCAGCTGAGTAAAGCCCAATACTGTCACCAGTCTTGAATAAAAGAGGCAGGATGCTATGGAAACTACTAGCATGCACCTCAGGAATGAGATGGAAGGGAGGATGCCTGTATCACAACCCAACCAGCTTGGGCTGGGTTTACAGAAATAGCTGGATAATTAAAGAGATTTTTAAATAAGATCATATATTTATGATGGAAGTTTATATGAACTTGTATGCCAATGCCTCATACTTCCATTTTTTCCTGCCAAATTTTAGAAAAAGCTTAATTGACTTTTCTGGTTTCTCCAAGCTTAGTTGACTTTTCTGGTTACCACTTCAATTCTCATCTCCCCCAGAACTGCCTTGTTTTCTCCAAAGTCTATAATAAATGCTGGCACTTGAAAACTCATGGAAATGGCTATTAAAACAAAAGCTGAAGTTCATAAAACCTGGGTTTATCTGCTCAGGGAATCTGCTTCTTGTTGACCTATCTACTTTGTGCTTTAATTGTTGCACATGTTCCTGCTTTCATAACGTTCATTTTTCACACGTGCCTGAGAACTTGCCAACTTGCACTTTTCTGAAGTTTTTTTCTTTCTTCTTCTCCAGAATTCCAACAGCACAATGATTATTTAACTGGCAAAAACTAGACTCACCCCTTGCAACTGAGCTTCTGGTTTGTTTTCAAACTGCTACCATGTTAAAATGTTTACTGTGTCATCCTTGCCTAAATTTTCAAGGAGTCTATACAATTCAGAGATCTTACCTTTGAATGTTGCCTCAGGAAAGACTATTAGATCAGGCCCTAATTTTAGGGTATTTCTTCCCCTTTCCCCCCACTTATGCTTTCTCACTCAATGGTGGACCTTCTGGAAATCTAATTCTTTTGAAAGTCCTTTTAAGCCCAGACAGTTTGTCTTCACATTCCCCCACTCTTTGTTCCACTTCATTTACCAGTACCTTTTCTTTATTTTCATTTAAGTCAGTTTAGGTATTGAGCTATCTTCCTATTAACTGGTGAAGAAGATCTATCTACTTTATTGTCTCCTTTATCTAAAAACTCTACTCCATTAAATCTTTTGGCAAAGGCTACATGGTCATTTTGGCTCCTAATTCTTTGCTTGGTGACAGCAAAGATTTTTCTCAGTCTTTCATTTGACTGGTTTATATTTAAAGTATTTTCTGGTAAATTGCTTTTTCTCCCTGCTATTTTTGTTTTAACTTAATATCTAAAGCATCTTTTAGCACCTTTGTGTGTGTGTTGCAGTTTACTACATACTGGGGAAAGACAGAGGTAGAAGGGATGTGTTACTAGTGTCTCCTCAGTCACTGTTCTGACTTGCAGCTGCCCTTTAAACCAAACTTACAAAACATTATGTTTCTAGGAAATATTAGTCACTTTTCCCTTTTCAAGGATATAAAAATGTTATTAGTTGTGAGTGAAGAGCTGAAATGTACTTACTTACATACCTCCACTGCAGAGTTGGAGAGAAGCCATGTGGCCAGCAGGAGAAGTGAAAAATAGGATATGCTGCTAACTCATTTAAGGAACTGGGGCACTTAGTGACATATATAGAGAGCTAAATCCACAAAATCAATTAATTGTTCTCTCTGATGGCAGGTCCAAATTCATTCTCATATGAGGATCATATTAAAGTGGCGGTGAATACCACCAATTACACTAGCATTCCTGTTTAACAGTGGTAATGGCTGCACCACTCAGAGCCACAAGTAAACCACAGGTAGGGTGACCATCCTTGCTGGTTTGAAATATGGAACATGTGGGACACTGACCCCCGCTCTTTCCTCCTGTTCCCCGCTCCCTTCCTCCTCCTTTCTTCTCTCTCCTCCCCTCCCCTCTCCTCCAAGTCATTGGCCCGCTGTAGGGAAAGCCTGTCTGACTACCTTTCTGGGGCAGTTTGCCACTTCCCTTCTCTGCTGGACTGTACCCTGTATCCAGGATGCTCATGTTAATCTGTGATGCATGCCTAGGACCAGCCACCAAAATCTGGGACTGTTCTGGGAAAAAAAGGCCGAATGTTTACCCTAACCAGAGGGCTTTTCTTGCAGATAGTTACTGGTTTTGACTCCACAGGAATCTTTAGGTGCAGAATCTGGTGCATACTACTACTAATTTGTGCCACAGGTACTGCATGCTAAATAACATCTACCATTTTGTAGAATGGTTTGAGCATAGCAATTTCCAATGTAAGGGTATCTTTTAAGGCAGTTTGAGACAACAGGGACTGAGAATGTGGTCAATCATTCACCTGCGGTACCTTTCTTCTTCTGACAAGAAACCTGTGTGTAATTATGCCCATCCATTTGACTCTCATTCAGCACTCATAATAATAAACCTATATTCTCCATTGTTTCCATAAGTATCTTCTGGTCCCCTCTAAGACTTCAGATATTTAACAGATAGCAAGTCATAATGCTGATGTTTATGAAAGAAACAATGACTCTTAAGGCAGTTGTCATTTTAAAGCTGGTTTTCATTTCTCTTCAAATATTGATTCTAATATGCTGGCCAGTTTAAAATCTAGGCTCAAATTTTAATGACCTGGGGTGAAATCCTGGGCACATTGAAGTCAACTGGAATTTTGCCATTAACTTCAATTGAGATCGTAATTCATCCCTAGAGTTCTATGACAGAGTCCCACTTTCAATTGTGAAGGCCTTTTAAATCTCGTAGTCCTTTGGTGTGAGGGTTGCATTATTAAAAACTGGGGTAAGCCAAGATACATAGGTCTAGAGCACTAATCAAAGAGCATGTTTCCAGGCATCTAGGAGTTATCTTTGAAAGATACTTTCACTTTTTAACTGAAACAGTCTTTAAAAGATACCATTGGCAACGCAATGTGTCTGACCACTGACAGCTGTGCTAGCTGTCATTTTCAGTATCTCTTGGATTTAATATTGGGTTCTTAAATATGTGACACGTATGAACATTCTGGGACAGCTGCTTTCTTCAGACACGTAAGCTTTCCCAACAGATCACATTTCAGGCATTGCACAGAGGAATTGATCAGGAAGCAATAAGGTCATGGTTAATATTGCAGGGTTTTATTGCTGGTTTGATTGCTGCTTCCATCAATAGCTCTAAAATGAAGAAACTATCAGTTGGAGGCTTTGTGCACATCTGCTGCTTGGATCACTCTGTTGTAACGAAACAGGCAGGCATAAGATCTGATTTGTGTAATGGGGGAATGCATTCCTTCCAGTGAGGCAGAACCTGAATTATATGAAACATGAGGAGTTTACTGTCATGACCCAAAAGGCATGATTGTGTGTGTGCGCTTCGGCATCAGAATTATCCACGTTAAGTTGCAGAGCATTGCACGGGAGTTTCCTGTAACAAGAGGAAACTCCGGTGCAGGGACGAGTTTCCCGCCTTTTCTGCAGCTTCTTTTGCAGAGTGCATTGCTCGAGTTGCAAGAGGAATGCACGGTGCAAAAGAGTTCCTGCCACCGGTATGCAAATTCGTTCCCCGTGATTGGCTAGTGCTAAATTATTCACACGTGGCGGCTAGCAATTGGCCTGTTAGCCGTATAAGAGGCTTGAGCAGTTTCCGCCCAAGCCGAAGAGGACTCCACATCCATCTCGTGGGGACTCTGGGTACACGGCAGGGTAATAGAAACCCTGTGTGAGATCCAGAGGAGCGTGGTGGCCTGATCCACCGCCCACCTCTTCCCGTCTTAGAGCGCGACTAATATAAGACGTATTTACGATTTCTACATTGGTGGCCTGTTCACCCAGAGCATCCGGAGCTCTGCACCGTGGAGCCTAGCAACCTCCACGAGACCGTCTGTGTTGTGTCTGTCTGTAACTGCAACTTAATCAAGCTTTCCAGCCTACACCATTGCCATCTCGGTGTAAGTAAACAATCTTTTAAACTACCGATACGCGTCCGTACCTAATTCCAGAGCGAAGGCCTTCCCTCTCCACCCCCGCGTGCCCAGGCTGCTGGCCACAGCCCGCGTGCAGCGCGAAAAAGGGCTCGGGGCGCTCCCGGCCCGCACATTTACATAGGATGTTGCGACAAACACATGTACCTCAGTTTGGGAAAAAATCAAGCAAGAAGATAAATGACAACAGACATTGGACAGAGGACATATGGGACAGCAATTCTGAAAAAGCAGGGGATCTCACTGTTTATCTACACAGGATAAAAATGGAATTTTGTATCTGAGTCCAAATCTTTCTGATGCTTGAGTCATCAGAAGTGCAGAGCCTTACCTTTTGTCAGGTTCACTTGATTAAGATTGTGCACCTTAAACTGAGTTTAATTAATAACCCTGTGAAGTTGCAGGAAAACCAGTTTTCAGGCCCACTCCCCTTTTTATTTTTTTCCCCAAAGAGTGGCAATTTGCTGAAGAGAATGAAAAGAGACTTAATAACAAGGATGATCAGCAAAGTCAAACGGGAGCAAGAAAATCTCTGCTGTGTGATGGAAGTGCCAATAAGTGACAAAAGAATGTATGTTAATGAACTGTTTGGATGTCACTGGGAGGCTGTGAGACTACTGAAGTAGGGAGGGAACCATAAATGGTCTGAGGAAGTGAGAGAACAGGAAGGTTTCCCCAGGAAACTGCTGAAATGCTCTGTCCTATGACCTGCACTGTGGAAGTTTTTCAGACAACTCAGGCTGTCTTCATTCTTCAGACATGGACATTCTCAGTCTTCCCAGTTCTTTCATTCACACACTCCTGCTTCCCTTCTTATCTATCCATCTCTCAAACACATTTAGATGCTTGTTTTTCTGTACCTTTTTGTCTTTCTCTCTGACTCTCATAAATGGCCACGTGTATACACTCACACTTTCCACCTATCATGTACATGAAGTGCCATTCTTTTCACCTATCATGTGCATGGAGTGCTTTCTCTCTCTTTCTCTGCCACTCATAAAAATATACTCATGCTCTCTTCTCCTTTTACAGTCAATCTATCTTGCATAAATTTTTGCTCAGACTTACTTGCTCTTATACTCATATACTTTCTCATGTGTGCTTGCTCTTTATCTCTACCCATTGAGCATCTGCTAGGTGGGAAAAGAAAGAGAGAGATCATTAATTTTGTTTGTGAGAGTGCATGAGATACCCATTGTGCTCCTTCCCTTTATCCATTATACATCCTGCTGTTTGCGCTTCCTCTCATGCATTCCTTCCTAATAGGGAAGAAGCAGCAGATAAAATATAGGTACTGTGGGGACAAAGAGCATAGGATAAGAAAGACTCTGAATGTAGTGAGTTGTAGAGAGGGGAGAAAAGTGTGAAGAAAGGGTGGAAAGGGCAGTGGGCTGATGGGGAGTGGCAGGGTTGTGGGAGCAAGGGGACAGAGAGCATGGGAGGGGTTTTTTGTAACAGAGAGTGAGGAAGAAATGGAAAAATGGAGGTGTGTGAGACAGTCCTTGTGGGGAAGAGATGAAAGAAGAAGAAAAGAAGCAAGTAGGCAGACTCTGAAGACATTTAGGTGAACAACTGATGAAAAGAGGAGAAATGAAGGTCAGTGGGATGGAGAGAGGTAAGAGAGAGCAAGGTAGAGGAGGGAAAACCAGAGTAAAGAAAAGGGAATTAGGTAAGCGGGTGGGGGATGGAAACTGATAGTGGAGGAGAATGGAAAAGATTTGACAACACAAGGAGAAAAACAGAAAGGAAAAAATGAAAGCAGTGACATGAAGCTGAGAGAGAACAAAACAAAGTGAAAATGAAAAGGAAGAAGTAAGAAATGAAGCACCACTTTGAGTGATTATATTTGTTTTAAATGCACTTCCTATGCCCTTTTCATCTGCTCCTTCATGCTCTGCTCCCCTTGCCTCCTTCATCCCACTCATCACTCCCACTAGTACCTACCTTTTGGCTCCTCACAGTTCATCTGCCCACTGGACCTCTTTCCATAAGCATGTTAGTGCCAGCCTTACAGACCCAGGACATTTGGGTAATTCTAATAAGCATTATTATAATAAGCATATTATTATTATAAGCATATTATTAATGTAAGCTTAGGCCAGCTTTGTGGGAGGCAGAAGAGTCATAATACCAGCCATCTCCTGTGGAGAATCTATTAGTTTCAGTCAAAGAACAGTGAAAGTTTGTTGTTGTCAATGGATGCTGATCAAGGTCTTTAGTTCAGTTTATGTTAAGCTGAAGGCGGGGGTGGGGAGGGGGGCATTGAATGAAGGCCTAGAGAAGCAGGTGATTTAGGATCCTGATTTTCCAGGAGTGAAAAGGATGAATGAGATTTCAAGCTGTTCTCTCTTTGCACTGTGACAGCATTTGACCCCAAAGATAATAGTGTGAATATAACTGAGAATGGAAGCAGATACTGGGTGCTTCTACACATGCCATTAAAGTGACATGATAAACTCCAGCACAGTTTCTGCTGGAGTCTGAGCAAGGGCAGAGCAGTCCTGGGCTGGTAGCAGGCTTGGGAGGTCATCACCAGGCTCTGGGTGGTGGCACTGGGTGGTGGAGGGGCTGGCTGGGACAAGAGAGTGCCAAAACTGCAGAGCTGTGTGGCTGACCCCCCAAACCTGCTGCCAGCCTGGGGCTTCTCTGGCCTGGCTCAAAGTGCTGCAGTCCAGGTCACCATCCACCATACATTTCTGCACAGTAAATGACTGCCATATGACAGTCCTGTCCCTGACAGTCCTGTCTTACTGTGGAGTTAATTAATTTACTGTACCCAAATGCCAGTACATGTGTAGATGATGATGATGTTTTACTGCCGAGCTAATTAGTCAACTGGAGTAAAGCACACATGAAGATGCACCCACTGACTCTCATTTTAAATAAGGTGTTGTTAATCCTACTGAGTTATCCTCTTAAGAAAGAGGTAGAATGGTCCTGGGTTTATGGTAGTGTCTTGGACTTAGGAGATCATAGTTCAGTTTCTGCTCTGCCAGAAATTTCTGTGTGATCAAAGCCTTAAGCAAGCCCTCTAGGTAGCCATTTGCATATTTAGGTGCTTCAATACCTTTGAAAATCTGTTACTCTCTGCCTTAGTTCCCCCATCTATAAAATTGGGATAATATTTCTTTGTCTCAGAAGGTTGTTCTGAGGGTTAACTATTGTGATAGTAAAAGTGATAAGTACTGGTCATATAACTACAGACAGAAGAGGATGCAGGATTTTGCAAAGGGCGGGGGTGGGCTGTGGGAGCAGTGACATGTGTTGCAGGGGTGGCTGTACCCCTGTTCCCAGGCTTTCTCCTCTTTCCCCTGTACCAGGTAGGGCAGACCAAATTGCAGGAGAAATGGGTGGAGAGTTTTTAAGCATGTAAAAACTCTCCCTGCCTTCCCTTCCCTGCTCAGAGGCATGTGCCTCCCCCTCCCTTCCTTTCTCCTCCTCACCACTGCTGCTGTCCCTACCATTCAGGGGCAAGGACAGCTCCAGAGTCACTTCTGCCCAACTCCAGTTGGGCTGCATGGGGGCCAGGATAGGCCTGGGATAGTGGAAGCATGGGGTGGGGTCCAATGCTGGCACCACCCAGATGGAACTAGACAGAAGTAGTTCAGTGGGGACAGCAGCTGTGGTGGATAGGGGAGGAGAGAGCATGTCCCTCTGAGAATGGCGCTAAAGGGACTGGGGAATTCTTATCTTCTTGGGGGACTAAGTAAACTTCTCCAGCTGCTGCTCAAAGCATGGTAAGAAGGAGGGTGCGGCCATGCCACTGCACTCACTCTGGATCTAACCCTGACTACAGGTCATAAAATACCTTATATATTTCATATGTGACACAATGCTTAGAGCAAAAGCAAGGATACTTAGTCTAGGGTGTATTTCTGGCTCTGTCACTTTTCCCCTGTGTCACCTTTATCAAGTCATTTCATTTCTTGATGCTTCTATTTTCAAGTTTTACAATGAAAATAATGGGGTTCACTCACATTCCTTAAGTACTTTGCAGCTTTGGGGCATAAGAAGTGATATAAATTAGCACTTGATTAGATGCGATCAAGACCCCAAATCAATAACATTATTTTAAAAGGGTTTTAAGCTGTTTTCTTTCACTCATCTCAAAAAAGATGGAATTTTCCTCTATTAAAAACACATTCCCAAAATATTTGTAAAGAAATGTTCACTTTTGATAATCTTGGGGAGACATTTTCATTTTTCTTCTTAACTCCATTTTTTAAATCATGTTGGGTGAGTAAAAAATGAAAATTAATAATAAGATTTCAGGCAATAGCATCATTTTTCATTTGCCAGGTTTGTAAAAAAAAGTACATTTTTTTCAAAAAATATTTCAGTTTTTTTTTTAAAGGTTGCATTTCAAATAAAGTTGACAAACTATACTACTGAGTATTTTTGTTGTTTGTTATAACATTGGTAAAATATCTCTCCCTTCAAAAAATGCCATCAAACAAAAACTCACAAAAAGGGGCAAACGGTTTCTTTATTCACAGACTCTTTGAGTGAATAAAAGTGCTTTGTTAACAAAGTGGATCTTGTCAAAGGTGGTAAATAGACTAAACCACAGCAAGTTAACTTTGGCACCCTTTTTCAGTTTTGCAGAAAAAGTGACATATTGTGATATGTGAAAAACTCTCTATATTATCATTGGTATTGAATTAATCAGTCCAGAATAATATGTGAATCAAAGGCCAGATCCCAGAATATTTTCAATTTTTGTTTGTTTTTCATAGATTCATAGATTGTTAGGGGCTGGAAGGGACCTAGTGGATCATCAGGTCCAGCCTCTGTGCTCTAGGCAGGAAGACAACTGGGGTCAAATGGCTGCAGTGAGGTCCAGTCTCCTCTTGAATACCTCCAGGGTAGATGACTGCACCACCTCTGGAGGGAGTTTATTCCAGTCTTGAAACCCTGACTGTGAAGGAGTTTTTCCTGGTATTAAGCCTGAAGTGGCCTTCCAGCAGTTTGTATCCATTGGTCCTGGTCTTCTCCAGGGGTGCCCTAGTGAACAGTTGTTCACTGAGCTCCTGATGCACTCCTCTGTAAGCCGCTATCAAGTCCCCTCTCAACCTTCTCTTATTTAGGTTAAAGAGGCCCAGGTCTCTCAGACTTCCTTTGCATGGCTTGCCTTGCAAGTCCCTGATCATACAGGTGGCTCTTTTCTGGACCTTCTCAAGTTTTTCCACATCTTTATTGAAGTGTGGTGCCCAGAACTGGACACAGTACTCCAACTGCAGTCTCACCAGTGCTGAGTACAGCAGGAGTATCACTTCCTTAGTTTTATACAAGAAGCATCAGTTGATGCATGCCAGCATGTTATTTGCCCTGGTGGCCAACGCATTGCACTGACAGCTCATGTTCATGCGATGGTCAGTCATTACCCCTAGGTCCCTTTCAGCCCTGGTGCAAGTCAGGCTGTCACCTCTGAGCCTGTATGTATGTTGAGGGTTATTTGCCCCCAAATGGAGCACCTTACACTTGGAAGTGTTAAATTTTATCTGGTTCCTGTCTGCCCAACTCTCTAGCCTGTCTAGGTCTGCCTGTATCTGCAACCTATCTTCTGGCATGGCCACACTGCCTCATAACTTGGTGTCTTCCGTGAACTTGGCCAGTGAGCTTTTCACTTCCCCATCTAAATCATTGATAAAGATGTTAAAAAGCACCAGTCCAAGCATGGACTCCTGAGGGACACCACTGGCCACTTCACACCAGGACAACACAGATCCATTCATGAGAACTCTTTGGCTCCTACTCTGTAGTCAGTTTGCCCCCAAAAAGGCTAATTTTGGAAACTTTATTAATTTATACTTTATCCACTCAAGTTTAATCAAACCACTATGTCACCAGGAGGAACTCAAATAATACTAGCTATGTACTGGGTGCATTTACATGTGCAATTAGCACATAACACTAAACTCTGGTGCATTTTGTGCTGAAGTTTATTGGTCCCAGGTGAAGCATTTACATGTGTGCCTGGGACCACAGCATGTTGAGCCAGGGCAGAGCATCCCCAGCTGGTAGGGAGTCAGGATTCAGCATGCCAGTCCACAGCTGCTCCACCCTGACTCAACTTGTTGTGGTGAGGATGGCTGGGGCACAAGGGTGCTCCAGTGTAGGGCTAGCTTACAGGCAGCCCATGCATTGCCATCCCCTCATGCCCCAGCCAGCCCTGGTCACTATCTACACATGAGTTTTGGTGCACTTAACTACTCTGCTATAGGATAGTACTTGTCCTGGACATTACTCTCCTACAGCAGAGTTAATTAATTTACTGTGCCCTAATACAGGCACACATGTAGACAGTGATGCTTTATTGTAGAGCTAATTAGCCAGTTCTGCAGTAAAGCACATGTGTAGATGCACCCCTGTGTACATTTTTGCAAGACATACTTTACCAAGTAAAGACTTAAATTTCCGAATGAATGGAAAATTTGCGACAGACTTAATTATGCTATTATAAGAAATTCCCTCATAGTAGTTTTTTTTTTTTGATAATTAGTAGGGTGTTTTTTTTACCTATCGATGTCTTGATGCTGACAATGATGTTAACAATTACTCAGTTATGAATATTCTTTTTTTTTCATTGAAATTAAAGTATTAAAAGAAAGTGCCTAGATATTTCTTTGTTCACAAATCTGGGTAAAGCACAGAAATGACATTACTAGCTTTGGGAAGTGGTCGACTTGGCCTTGGATGAAAGTTAAACATCTATGCTGATGATATTGTTAAATCTATAAACTACCTTTGTTGTTATTGATTGGGAGGTGGTGTAAAGTTAGGTGTGGACTTCAGGAGGAGTTAATTAGGCTGCTGTTGAGTAGAACAATTTTTTCAATGAGCACGGCTTTGAAAGCGATGGAAATGGCAACCTCTCCTTACTCCTATCAATACCATAATGGGGAGGGAGTTCTATAGGATTCCTTTTCTGTCTCAGATTCTGTTGAACATGTGGAGGTTGAGCAAGAGGTTGTGGTTATAGGGGATAGCGGCATATTAGATACTCAGTTTGACCATATATGTTATCTGATTCTTCCCAAGCTGTTCAATGCCTGTGCCAGTGTTTGGTTTTCATTGTGTCTGATGAATTGAGCTCTAGCTCATGAAAGTTTTATGCATCTCTGATTCAGTTAGTCTGTAAGGTGCATCTCTACCCTGCCTTCTCCCTGATATTGGGTATGGATGTACGTTTATTATATTAATTATACTAAACTCCAGATAGATAAGAATAAAGTGATTTGGTAGGTTGGAAGCAGTAACTGACTATTCAGGGAGATTTATTCAAGACTCTGCTTCTGCCATAAGCAAGGGACTGGACTGAATGACCTTGTGAGGTTCCTTGCAGCCCTGTTTCTAAATGGTTACAAGAATACTCTTGTGTGTTCAAATGCACTGTTCACTCAGAAGTGAATATTTATATGTGCAAATGAGTAATAGTGTTACCCAGTGAACACTACAGAAATTCCTGTAGATAAATTATATCCCTATAAGATCTTATATAGATGCGTACATTGGCATGCAGTTAAATGTTTAAGATGACTCAAGTCCATATGAAATATTCCTTCAATCCATAACAAGTTAAGAACATACAGAATTAGCATCAGGTCACAATGATCAGTTGTAACCTGGCAAGGAGCCCCTGGGATCCTCAGTTTTGGTGAAATGATCAAATTAGGAAACCAGGAATAACCAAATTAGGAGACCAGTAAATGACCAAATTAAAATGTATGCATGTGACATATTTAAAGGATTAGGCTGACAGGGCAGAATGCAAATAGTATAACAACCACAGGGAAACCAATCAATGGTACATAGGAATGAGAAGTCTTCAGGAGGAAGAGAATACAAATGGAGGGATTCCCGGGCAACAATTTGGGTGCAGCATCAACTCCTAATCTCCAAGGCTAATGATGTCCTGATTTAAGCAGAAACCATACGTTGGTGTTCACATACCAGCTGAATATACCGTCTCCTTGCAGAACACTAGGACTGGTAAATGAGTAGGACTGTGTAGTCATTTTGCTTGCTTTGCTTCCATTAATCTTATTTGCTATCACTTGACATGTCTACACAGGATGCTACATCACCATAGCAATGAGCTATGGTGAGGTAGTCTGTTGCTACGGCAACACAGCGTCGGCAGGCACAAACCATGATGTTCATTGGTAGTGCTCAGTAGAGTTGGAAACAACCCATGCACTGCCAGGACTGTGCAGTAACAGTGGTTACTGCATAGTAGAGCTGTGCAAAGCTTCTGTCACTGATTCAATACAGCAGATTTTCAGCCTGGTGCGGTGGCCGAATCCCTGAATTCAAATTGAATCAGGAGACCCGTTAATCTCTCTGAATCAAATTGGAACCCTCTGAATTGATTTGGAGAGATTTGGAAAGATTTGATAATTTGGACATAGACACAGCTTTAAATGTTTTTTCTGCATACCTTAAGGTACCAGGTGGCTTGTGAATGCTGGGATGCTGGGGCAGATGGAGCATCCCACAGGAGTGCAGGGTCCCAGCATGCTCAGCAGCGGACCCAGAAGTGAACCAGAAGCACTTCCGGTCCACTTCTGGGTCCACCGGGGAGTATGCGGGGGCCCGCCCCCGAGCTGGAGGTCCCCAGGATGTGGAGAGTGGGCTGCCAATTAAGGGGAAAGATACCCTGCTTAGAGGTAAGGGTAAATGACTAGGCTAGGATGAGGTGACCTGAAGATGAGCAGGGCAGAGTGACACCCCTCAAGGCTCTCTCTGGTATTTTGAGGGCAGTCTCCCAAATTCACATTTTATTTTCCATCAAAGGCATGGCAGACAAGGACAGGGTGTACCCTTGGAGCAAGAGTGAGAAGTAGAACTAATGAAGCCATTATGAGCACCACAGCTGCCCTCAGAGGTGGGCTTCTTTCACTCTCATAGTGAAGAGTTTGGACAAATTCAGAGCAATGTCGATGTGTATTATAACTCATTGAATGAGCCAAAGAAGATGAGGAACCTTTTTATGCCCATCCTTCCATCTCTGCAGGTATGTCTATGGTCTATTTGCATAGATTTAAGATATAATGGCAAAACCCTTAATAAACAGAAGGTTTATTTAAAAAAAAAAAGACAATGATACAATTTTCTTCATTGTTTTGAGTAATCAGTTTCCCCTTTCTTCCTCTCTCTGAATTTCTCAGGAACACTGGCAATATTTTGCCTTTTCCTCTTAGTACTTCCCTTGTAGAGCAAACAAACTGGCACAGGAATCTCTCTCATCTTCTTTGTGAGATTTTCATAGATCCTTC
The DNA here is from genome assembly GCF_000455745.1 of Alligator sinensis. NCBI lineage: Eukaryota > Metazoa > Chordata > Crocodylia > Alligatoridae > Alligator > Alligator sinensis. The sequence goes on along the minus strand of NW_005842982.1, from coordinate 245,908 downwards.
TTTTGCCCCAGCCTAAAACCCACTTGTTTTAACATTTCTGCTGCGTGTGCCTTTTCCACTTGAGATAAAGAAAGAGAGGATTCCAGGAGGGATCTCTGAGCCTTCTCAGAGATTCTGTTTTACCTTTCATTTCAATTTGCTTCCAAAGTAGCCACAGATCAAATGAGGGCTCAGCCGAGCAACCAATCCTAAGACAATCTTTAATGCCTTTATCCAATGAGAGTTGGCTTTCCCTCCTCATTTTACATTATTCTTCCCCTGACTCCATCTCTACCCGTTAGCGTGATTTGCCACCACACTGTACCTCATATACTCATTAAACCTGTGCAAAGTGACGATAATGCAGGTATGAAGTGTTACAATTCTGATGTGGCAGGATTTCTCATTCACGGTGTTAACTGGAGCCTGGCATTAAACTCCCAGATTTTTGGCCAGAAAACATGAGAGCGCTGTTTTGGGGGTTTATAGTTCTATAAAATAGCAAATGCATGGCCCCATGCCAACAATTAAATCATAATAAAATAATAATGAGCCAAAATACGAAGTCCTTCTTAGAACTCATTCAACAGGAACAGATTCCCTTGGGCTTCAAAGGGATTTTAGAGCAAGAAATTTAGGATTTGTTCCTAAAAATCATAATAATGAATAATATAGGGCTAGATTATAAATCTTTTATTCCAACTGATGAAGAACTACATGTAATACAAATAGTCTCACTTATCAGTAATTACTCACATAAGTAACTGCTCCCCATTGTGAGAGATGGACAAAATACTTTATAATCTGAAAAAGTATGAATTGTACTCGCTGTATCAAATAAAATGGGAGCTAAAGCCATGAAGGTATAAAAACAAGAACTTACTTTAATTAATGCTTGATAATCAGGAAAGCCACAAATCCATTGACATTTCCGTTGAGAGCCTTTCTCCAAAGAGGAAGCCTTAAGCCTGAAATTTGATGTGGAACTAGAATTTTGGTTTTCCTTCATATTACATCAATATTTTTGCATATATCTGTGGGCAGAATTATAAATATTTGCCACCAAGGGCCCACTGCAGGGGCTGAGGGAAGTGGAAATGGAACAGGGGATATTAGAAAGTCACCCCTATTCAGGGCGGTTTGTGCTTTCTGAACTACACAACTTTATGCAAAATTTCCCTTTTTAATTCCAGTTTGTCAGGCTTCACAGCTAATTGGAAATTTGACAACAGTATGTTTTGCAGAGGCACATCAAGTTTTCATCGTGTGATAGTTTGTTGGGGGACAGGGATGAGGCCAGGAATGACGAACCATGAGCCAGGTGCTGGAACAGTCCAGGTAAGTACCAAGGGCCCCACTAAGTATCAGGATGGGGAAGTACTAACAGCACCTATTGCGGGGCTTAGATGTCTCTATACTAATGATAGGAGCATAGGGAACAAGAAGGAGGAACTTGCACTTCTGCTTGCAAACAAAGAATTTGACCTGGTTGGGCTAATGGAAACCTGGTGGGACCTTACCCATGACGGGGCAGTGGGCATTGAGGGCTACAGGCTGTACAGACTGGATAGAGTGGGGAATAAAGGGGGGGGGGGCATGTTGCTCTCTGTGTTAAGGAGCAATATACATCTTCTGTAGTTAAATTGGGCCTAGAAAAAGGGCAAATTGAGGTACTATGAGTCAGATTACTTGGGAATCGAGGAGAAAGGGACTTGATAGTGGGGGTCTATTACACACCCCCACACCAAGGAGATGAGTTAGACCTAGAATTCTTGAAACAGCTTTCAGAGGTGGTGCACTCAAAGAATCTGGTAGTCATGGGTGACCTAAACTTCCCAGACCTCTACTGGGAGGAACAGGTGACCAGGTCTGCCCATTCACATAAGTTTCTAACCTGCTTACAGAACCTTCACCTATCACAGGAGGTAAATGTTCCCGCTAGGAGAAATGCCTTACTAGACTTGGTGCTGGCCACAGGGGATGACTTGGTGGGGGATCTGCAAGTACAAGGTAACCTAGGGGATTGTGACCACCTATTGATAGAGTTCACTATCTGGCAAAAGGTGGGAAACATAACTAGTAGGGCTGAAGTGCTAGACTTCAGGAAGGCCAACTTCAACAAACTCAGGAGATTAGTTAGGGAGAGACTGGAGGATAGGAGTCAAGGAAGGATGGGCAGTTCTCAATGGACTGATCCTGCAGGCACAGAAAGGGACCATCCCAGTACACACAAAGAGGGGCAAAAGAGTAAAGAAACCCTCTTGGTTGAGCAGGGAAATCCAGGAGAGCCTGGAGGGGAAAAGAGAGGCCTACAGGCTGTGGAGGCAGGGGGCAGCCACCAAGGAGGAGTATACCCGTTTGGTTCAGGCTTGCAGGGAAGCAGTGATGAGGGTCAAAGCAGAAATGGAGCTTAGGCTGTCAGCAAAAGTTAAGGATAACAAAAAGTCATTCTTTAAATAAATAGGAGGCAAAAAGAAAGTGCAGGGTGACATAGGGCCCCTTCAAGATGGACTAGGGCAACTGGTAACAGATAGGATGTTCAAAGCAGAGCTCCTAAATGACTTCTTTGCATCTGTTTCTGGACATGGATACAAGCATGCATCCCAGTGGGACTTTAGGTAAGTGCAAGATAGATACCAACCCACCAACTGTTAGTGCTGACCTAGTAAAGGGTCACTTGGAGGGGCGGGATGTATTTAAGTCAACTGGCCCTGGTGATCTTCATCCTAGGGTACTTAGGGAATTAGCTGGAGTCATAGTGGATCTGCTGGCGCAACTGTTTGAGTGCTCATGGCACTCAGGACAGGTCCCAGAGGATTGGAAATGGGCCAATGAGGTCCCTATTTCCAAGAAGTGGAGGAAGAAGGAACCAGGTAACTATAGGCCTGTTAGCTGCACCTCTGTCCTTGGCAAGAATAATGCTAAGAGGCAACCAGCATGGGTTCATAGGAGGCAGATCCTGCCTGACTAACCTGGTTTCATTTTACGACTGGTTCACAAAATGCTTGGATGAAGGAACAGAGGTAGATGTTATTTACTTAGCTTTTAAAAAGGTCTTTGACACAGTGTCACACCCACTTCTTATAAATAAACTAAGTTGCAATGTAGATTATTAGACAGTCCAGTGGGTGGAAAATTGGCTTATGGGACACACTCAGAGAGTGGTGGTGGATGGGTTGGTTTCTAGCTGGAGAAATGTGGGCAGTGGAGTCCCCCAAGGCTCTGTCCTGGGACCAGTACTGTTCAATATCTTCATTAGTGACTTGGATGAGGGAGTAGAAAGCACTCTGTCCAAGTTTGCAGACAACACCAAAGTATGGGGTGAGGTAAACAAGCTAGAGGGCAGGGAGTGAATCCAGGCAGATTTGAACAGGCTGTGGAAGGGGGGGGAACAGAATAGGATGCAGTTTAACAAAGATAAGTGCCATATGTTACACCTGGGGAGGAAGAATCATCAATACACCTATAGCCTGGGAGATACCATTCTACGTAGCACAGGTGGTACCATTCTAAGCAGCACAACTGCAAAAAGGGATCTCAGAGTCGTAGTGGACTCCAAAATGAACATGGGTCACCAATGTGATGAAGTAATAAGCAAAGCTAACTGCACCGTTTCTTGAATAAGTAGGTGCATCACAAACAGGTCTAGGGAGGTCATACTTCCCCTCTATGTGGCACTGGTCAGGCTGGAGCTGGAGTACTGTGTTTAGTTTTGGGTGCCACACTTCAAGAGGGATGTGGATAACTTGGAAAGGGTTCAGAGGAGGGCCACCCATCTGGTTAAAGGCCTACAGGAAAAATCCTACGAGGACCAATCAAGGGATCTGAATCTCTTCAGCCTCCACAACAGAAGGCTGAGAGGTGATCTTGTGGCTGTCTGCAAACTCATCAGGGGGTGGGGGGGAGGGGAGTAGGAAATAGGGGATACAATGTTTACCAGGGTACCCATCAGGGTAACTAGAAACAATAGGCACAAACTGAAGGGGAGCAAATTTAGATTGGGCATCAGGAAAAAATTCTTTACAGCGTGGGTTGCCAAAATATGGAATACGCTTCCAAGGGAGGTGGTGCTATCTCCTTCCTTGGAGGTATTTAAGAGGAGATTGGACAAAAACCTGTCTGGGGTCATCTGAC
>NW_005842982.1:239547-241776 GCF_000455745.1 Alligator sinensis | reverse complement strand
ACTCTTTCCTCCCCAGGGCAGGAAGTTGAACTCAGTGATCTAATAGATCCCTTCCAACCCTAAAAGCTATTAAATCTATTTCTGAGATCCAAGAAGTGGGCTTGGTCACTTCTGACAAGAATGTGAACCTCAAATAAAAAAACCCTGACCTTTCCAATCTGAAAATAGACTTTTGACCCAATTTCATTTTTAAAATTCCAAGGCAGAGTGAAAGATACTCACTTGTGCCCTAATCAAAATAGATCACTAGGTTTTCAAAGAAGGGATTGTCTATTACAGGGTACTGTATGACATCTCGCATAATAGGAGTTTGGGGGCACAACTATAAAAGCAAATGATGGGAAAACTGCCATCAGTCTGAATGTGAAGTTGTACCTTCAAGTCCCCAGTACAACATAGATAAGTTTTACTGGGTCTCCACACACAGTGCCCATGGGAGTTTTGGCTGTAGTGAAGGGATCAATAATTACATAAATCTACTTACTGGGCATGTCTATGTAAGATGTTTATTGTGTTTATTTTGCAGTAGGCTAATTAGTAGAGGTGTGCAAAATGGGCCTTGTTCAATTCAGATTTGGATTTGGGGACAGTGATTTAATTAGTTGATTTGGATCACTGTCCTGATTCGATTCAGCCGAATGTGAATCTGAAGATTCAATGCTGATTCAGAGAATCAGTGATTTGGCTATAGACGCAGCTTCAAATGTTTTTTCTATATTTCAAAATTTTTTGAATCAGTATCCCTGATCCGGGCTGAATCTGAGTTGAACGCACCCTGTTTTGCACACCCCTACTGCATAGTCATTTAGTACTTGCTATAGCAAGTACTAAATGACTGCACAGTAACAACCTTGCAGTTGGGTGCACATGTAAATACATCCACTGTGTATCAAAAAAATTCTGCTCTTATCAAACAGAGGTGTCATGGTTGGTCAAATTTAGAAAGGTTGGGCCTGTCCAGAACAAGTTATCAGGACTGGTTTGTAAATCCAGTGCCAGTAGTCTCCTCTACCCAAGTGCCAGGCAGGCTCTCTGCACCCAGGCTATCACAGGAAGAGGTGGTGAAACCTCTGTCCCCATGCCCATCTGCCTCCTCCCTCTGGGTAGTATAGATCCATCCACACAAAGAAAACTGCTTTTGCTTCATTTCTCTTATTTGTATTGTCATGGGTGCAGGTGTGGGTCTGCTGCTATTTTGCTTTTGCTTACGGTTAATCTGTTTTAAGAACTGTTTGTTTTATTAGTTACCGTTGTTATGTTGTTGCTTTTCCTGGCTATATGAATAGTAATATCCAATGGTCTTGCTAGCTGTAGTGTTCCCTTCCTAGAGCAACCCCCTCAGTAAAAAGAAAAAAAACTCCTCTGGGATACAGCATCTGTGTGCTTGTACACATGATGAGGTTACCATATACACATGACAAACATTTCCCTTTGTGTTGCTTAATAGTGTGACATATTACATGTGCACCAGTTTTGGGCATTTAAAATGAGTTTGCATTGTCACAAACTAAACTACTTTGTAGTAAATGCTTACTCAATGTAGTTTAGTTTGCACCATTGCAGTTTAGGAATGTTGCAGCCATTAATCTCCCTCCTGGCTGAGGGAGAGGCAGGCAGGCTCCACTGAAAAAAAGAATTGGGCCCTTCACTGCTTCTGCCTTTAGCAGGCACCTGCGGCCACCTGGGAACGGGCTGGCTTGCCCCTACGGCAGCACAGGGAAGTGGCAGAAGGGCATCCGGGTGTGCTGGCAGTCAGAGAAGGTGGTATGAATGGTATATGGGGCACTGAAAGCCTAGGTGGGCTCAGGTAAGTTTTGAATCAGGTGCTTCCGAGCTGGGGCATCACCCACCTCACTAGCAGCTCACCTGGGGGCACTGCCACCATGGGAAGAATGACTGGGGCCCCCCCACAGCTCAGGGGATGCTCAGCCCATTGGCAGCTCAACCCCAGCTCCAGGAGAGGTGGGCAGGATCCACTGGGAACAAAAAAAAAAAGTATTGTGCCCCTTGCCACTTCTGCCTTCAGCAAGTGCCAGGTCACCAGGATAATGACATGTATACAGTGATGGAAAAATAAAACCCACCGTTTCAATTATAAACTCACCATTTCAATTTAGGAGGCATATAATACAATCCTGAAGGATTAAACTCCGTCATATGTACACACACCCTATGGTGTTCCCCTTAGGAAAAACTTCACATTCTTTAATGGGAGGAGAAGAAACTCTT
>NW_005842982.1:237429-239481 GCF_000455745.1 Alligator sinensis | reverse complement strand
TCTGCACCCCCATGCCCCTTCCCTTTCCCCCCCCCTTCCACCACTTACCAGCTGCATGCAGTATCGACTGCCATAAAGACGAAACCCATGTCGGAACGTGCAAATGGGATGTCAATTTATAAACATTGTAAGTGACGTTCATCGCAACTCAAAAAGTTGTAAGTGGAGGACTGCTTGTATCATCAACAGATGCATGCACTGCACCCCCACCCCCTGGGGCTGGGGTCTGGCAGCATCCCTGCCCCTTGAGGGCAAGTGGGGAAAAGTCTGGGATGGTACAGGCAGGGTGTGGGTTTACACCCCTCCCTAATCAGAGTGTCTTGTCCACATAGCCCCTCAGCTCAGATCTGTGGAATGGAAGGCTGCTCTTGCATCCCACCCCGCCTTCTAGCCTGAGCCACTGCAGGCATATGCCTGCATTTTCTCAGTCCAGAGGGGATGGCTGTGCAGTTGCAAACCAGTTCAGCCTAGGCAGATTAGACTAACCTGCAAAGATTGAATCAGTTCAGGCTCAGGCTTTTTGAATGCCTGTCCCTAGGCCCTGCTACCACACTGCTGCCAAAGGTCTGTTATTTTGTGTTAACTGAGAGAGGAGACCAGGCTGAGACACAGGCAATGTTCAACAGGTTTTATTTATTAAACATGGGAAAAGTTTGGCAGCTGCAACCTTTTAGACCAGTGACTTGTCTCTTCCTTGCACTTCATTCTCCTGCACCCTGATGTGTGCCTCTAGGGGGAGTTGGGGAGGGAGAGAGGAAGGAGGATGGTGCCCAGGCAGCCTGGGGTGTGGGCAGTGATGCCTGTGATGCAGGGGCAGAGGATCCTGTGGCAGGAGACCCATGGCCTCATGCCAGGGCAGGGGCACTCAAATCCCTCAGGTCCTAGTCATCCAGGGAGAACTCCTGGGTGAGGAAGCAGTCATCCAGAGCTTTGTGGATCCAGACAGCCTGCCAAAGTGTGGGGCCAGGGCCCCACATATTGCTGGAGGGCTCACCCTCTTCCCCAGCCCTGCACTGCATCTGCTTGCAGTACCAGGTCCAGTCCATAGCTGAAGTGGTTTTTCTGGTGGTCCATCTGCCCCTTTATGGCCTCATGAGCCAGGGCAGAAGGAGACAGGCTGGGTCCCAAACAAGGATGGGGTGGGAGGGATGGGCGATGACATTGCTGATGAAAAAATTGGGGACTCTACGTGTATAGAACCCGCTCTCCATCACCACCGGGAATAGGGAATTGTGCAAGAGGTGGGCATCATCCTCATTGGCCATGTGAGTCAGTGGCCCGGTTCTGCTCCAGATGCCTGGGTTCTGTGCGAGTGTGCCTGCATGTGTGTGTGAGTGTCCAGGACATCTGGGTTTTGTGTGTGGGGGAGAGGGAGCATGGAACCCAGGCATCCTGGACACTTGCACACACACAACCCAGGCATATGGGTCTCTCTCTCTCTCTCTCTCTCTCTCTCTCTCTCTCTCTCTCACACCCCAAGCATAGCTCTCTGTCTCTCTCTCTCTCTCTCTCTCTCTCTCTCTCTCTCTCTCTCTCTCTCTCTCTCTCTCTCTCTCTCTCTCTCTCTCTCACGCACACACATGCACACACACACGGCATCCAGGGGATACACACTTGGCAGGTGGAGGATGCATTGAGTGGGCATGTGGGTGGCTTGTGGCCATGAGGGCACATTCCATGGTGAGCTATTGCTGCATCAGGTCCAGGTAGGCAGCTGTGATGTCCCTGCCAGCCAAACAGGGGGCAGTTCAGCCATTCTTCTCTGCTCAGGAGTCTTTGGCAGCCTTGTGAGTCTATGGGGCATACTATTAGGACTGCAAGAGCCCTCCCTCTTTCCCCCCACCCCCACATTTGGGTCATGCAGGCAAGCTCCAAGCCCCTGCCCCTCCACCTCCCTCAATGGCTAACGTATGTTCTGTTTCCTCCTGACCTAAATGGGGGTGCTTACAGTAAAGTTCAAAAGTTAGAAAACTTATGCTGTGGGCTTCTTGAATGCCTGTACTTAGCCTAAAAGTCTAAGCATCTGATTAGGAACCAAGGTCATAAGATGCA
>NW_005842982.1:233336-237398 GCF_000455745.1 Alligator sinensis | reverse complement strand
TCTTTCCCTCAGTTTCCACTCTAAATATAATCAGCATAACAGTACTTATTCATTTACCCCACAGGAGTGTTGAAAGGATTAATTGGCTTTTGATAAAGCAGCTTGTTATGTGGCTGGAAACTGCTATGTAAGTTCTATGTATTAATATTTTTAAATAATTTACCAAATGGGAGACTTCCTTTGCATTCAAATGTGAAAGTCTTGTCAATAAATAATGAAAACTTTGAGTGATTAACCGGATTTCTATACCTATAGAAGTCTGGCACTTCATAAATATTGATTTGTATCCATATTTACTGTTTTTTTGTCATTCATTTTTACTAGGCTGTTTAATCATTAATTCACTGTCAAGTGCCAATATTTGCTGACATTTGAAAAGTAAACAGTATTGACTGCAACTGTGCTCTGTAATGGCAAAATGAGCCCAGTATGCTAGGAAAGTCTCAGATTGTCTATGAGCAACTATTAAATCAGGCAAAAGACCTACACTTTTCAGAAATCTCAACTAGTTTGCATTTAGTTTTCATTGTCTCCTTCAGCCACATAAATTTTGCAGCTTTGGCAACTGACATCATCTGTTCTAGAAGTGCAATCTGTGGTGCAAGTTTGCTCGTACTGCTCTACCAATAGACCCAAATTGTACTGTGGATAGTGAGAAAGCAGTTACTCTTCTGAGCCACACAGTCCTAGGCCTCTCTGCTGAGGTTTTCTATAAACAGGGAGGGAGAGATGGGTGAGTTGGAATTGTTTTTTAATATGGACAGTTGTCAAAGAACTGAAGACAAGAATGATGGTGCAGTTTTGAAGGCATTATTGTAGGATTTGAGAGCCCTGGCATCAAAGCCCCTCCTTGGCCAAGGGCACCCTATGTTATCTTGGGGAAGCCATGTAGACTTTCTGTGCTTGAGAATTTCATTTTTACAATGGGGGTAATAGCACTTCCCTATCTTATTCCCTGTTGTGAGGAAGAAGACAATTATATCTGTGAAGTACTCAAGACACCTGAAATTGCCAGAAGTCACTGACAATTGAATACAGCTAGTAGGCAGACATAACTGCGGTGGTAACTGGCTTCAGTTGAATTCAAAACAGGACCTGCAGCTGAAAGGCTTCATAACCCATTCTATTACTAGTTCTCTGAAACACCCACTCTCCATAAAGCCATTCTTTAAATGTATTGTTTCTGTATTGTGGGAAGAGCTAGTAGCAGCACCTGCAATTCAGTTTGCTTGATCCTGTTCATTATATAATACTGTTTTCAGTTTCTTTTCTTTGCCAAACTTTGATTGATTGGTTTGAAATTTTACGCGATGGGTATCTGCCTAAAGCTGATTTCTTTTTTGAAAGCTTCATCTAGAACAATTCAGTAGCTTCCAAACGTTAAAGTATTGCTTGGCCCAGATTAAAAAATTCTCACATCTCTTTCACTGGGAAGTGATACCACCTCGCTTTGGAGGAAAAGCATGAAATTTGGCAGACAAGTTATGATCTCTGGGATATACTTTTGTGGGGAAATTTGCTCAGAGAGGACTAAGATATAAGCCACTAAAAACTGCAATTCATACCTGGTCAGTTGAGACCAGTTAGAGTTTCCCAGCTAAATTCTCTGAGGTTTCAATTTGCATTGGGCCTATCTCACCTCCAGAAACTGAGCAGGGATTTCCTTGAAATTGCTGTTTCTAGAGGTTTTTGTATTTTCAGACATGCAAACTGGCAGCAGAAAGTCTCCCTATCCCATCTCTGCTTGTAACAGTCCCAACCAGCCTAAAAGAGGATGAAGAACATCCTGACTGAAAGAGAAGAGAGGAATATCTGAGATAAGTGGGTTACAGAAAGTGGACAATACAGTTTTGGAGACAGGAGGCAGAGATTGAAGCATTCCTGTATGATTAGCAACTGGCAGTGAAGTTCACTGACAACATATACATCTCACTTAGCTTTGTTGAGCCCATACAGGGTGCATCTACACATTCATTCATGCACTTTTGCTATTGTGCATTGCGTTTAATACCTCTAATATGAGGTACTACCATAAAGGTGCATTAGCCTGCCCTAACGTGCAGTAGGAAAAGTGAACACCTTTTTAGTGACTTCAAGGTTGGAGATCATGCCATTCAAAAGTTAGGACCCCTCACATAAATTTGGGTCCCTTGTCAAATACATAATGATACTGTTATATTAGGATACTGTGTTTAATTATATGTTCATATCACATTAATTACTAGTACATGTTCATATATAATTTTTTTCCCACAGGACTCCTCTCTTCTTCTGTGCACAGAACAGACCTGCACACGGGGTTGTGAAGTGAATTAAATAGTGGTTTATAGGACCCCTGATTCATTATTGGAATTTTGGTGTTGAGTCAGATGGGACTACAGGAAGAGAAATGAAGGTTTTGTAGGGTAAAGACAGAAGTGACAATTTTCACCTGGTCTGGCCCCAGAAAGCAGCCTACAGCCATGATCAAACAGAAGCACACAGCTGCAGACCACTTTAAAAGTGCCCAATCTCACAAAAATCTGAATCCTCATTGCCTGAGGGTTCAGATGAACATGCTCCAAAATGGAGCTTGTTCTGCAACTTGTGTCTGCGGAGCTCCCAGCCTGTTGCTGTTTTCAGAAAGGGAGCGGGGAAAGAGAGAGGTGAGAGTTTGGTCTGGGTTTTTTTCAGTTGGCGTTGGAGGGTGGGGTGGGTGGATTGGAGACTTCCTGAGGTACGGAAGGGGGAGCTCCAATCCACCCACCCCTCAGCCCTGGCTGGGGAGCTTCCTTGCTCCTTTCCACCCCTTCCCCTCCCCCCTGCCCCCATTCTGAAAATAGCATCTGGCCTGAGAGAGGGGAGTGTTGCTACAGAGACCAGGCTGCAGGCTCCTAGCAAACAGCTGGAATTCCCAGCTCCTAGACTCAATAGCAAACTAATGTTGGGTTCAGGGGATTGTTGCAACTCATAGTGCTTCCTGCAAAGTGCTATGGATTGCAATGGATGCTTTTCTGTCTGAGCCCATAGTTAAGAAAGCTGAATGCTGCCCTGAGTGATTGGTTTCTATCCACCATCTCTGACTTGTTGAAGAGTAGCACACTTATGGCTGTTGATGAAGTTGAATGGAGCCTTGTTTTGAGCCTCTAAAGCCCTGTAGAATGCTATGTGCTTTGACAGTCTGGTTTTAGATGTATCAAGCTGGTCACTAAAAATTAGTGGACACATTTGACAATATAATCTTTCTTTGTGGGTCATTTCCTATCTTTAAAATGGGACTGATACTACCATCTACTTTCACAAAGGCATTTTGAAGATAAATTAATTAAAATCTGTGAAGTACTTATGTACCTTGTTTGAGGAAGCCCCAAAGAAAAATCCATATTGAAATAAATGATTTTGTATGTCTGTGTTGTTTTTAGGTTGTGTGCATTAAATAAGGCCAGGACCACATGCTGAATGAGGAGAATAAAAAGAAGTACTGACACTCATTGAATGGGACTGCAGTCTGGTGGAAAAATAATATACAATCACAGGATTAATGACTATCAATGCATAGTTAGAGGAGGTATTTGGAAAAGCAATCTCCATTCTGGTATTTCTTACTTTAGAGTGCTCGGATTGGAAACTTAGTGCCTTTCCAGTAAAATTATGCTGATGGAATCTGTATAGCTAAGCATTAAGTCAATTACCTATAGAGCTAATATAACTCACCCTGAGAAAGTGAGGGTCTTTGGCCTCCTCTAGTGGCATGTCTAGACAAGAGGATGAAACTACTACAGTTTATAGTACAGAGGGATAATCTTTTAGCTGAAGGAGTAGAATCTCTACATTTTCTGCAGGAGTTTGGCATCCAATTCTAGCTGACTTCTAGCAGAGTGTAGCTATACAAGCACCCTCTAAGAATGTTTTAATTTATAGATTAATGTGTTCTCTTTATAGGCTGAGCTGGAAACAGATTTATGCTCCACTGAGAAGGTCAGTGGTTGAGGAACAAAAGATTTTATCCAAATCCCCTGAAGTCAAACAAAAGAGTCTTACTGCTATCAATGGAAACAGAATTGGGCTATGAGGGTCAAAACT